>NW_006201854.1:780398-812929 GCF_000334495.1 Tupaia belangeri chinensis | reverse complement strand
ATCACTCTCCTGTAGGTAAATCTTCATCTATCACACCCTAGCATGCTGGGACTCCCGGTAATGTTTGTTATGCATTTTTTTGTTGTTGCATATTAGGCTAGTAAGCTACAAATACTTGGACTCCAATGATAACACAACACAAAATGGTCTGGTCACTAGCACCTTGAAGAACCCAAAAGAGGTGTTACTGGAAATATAAGGCAAAAATGGCACTTTGGGCATGAAATTAGCTGTGCTACAAAGTCTGGGTTGACATCTATTCAAGGTAAAAATGACACTTGGGGCGTGGAATTAGCTGTGCACTACCACAAAGTCTGGGTCGACATCTATTCCCAGAATGTTGGACTTAGATTCTTTAACAGCTTCCAACAGAGGGCAGGGTTGGGCCCAAAGTACATAGTTGCTTGAAAATGTAGAGGAATTCGGATACATTATATTTGAACATAAACAAATACCAACAAGGAAATATTTTAAATGGCCTATTTGAAGTGTTTACATTTTAAATTTTTACACAAGAACTGTTTTGGAAATTTACTTCTATAAACATGAGTTTTATATGAAAAGGCCATTTAAATGCTATCTATATAAGATTTATTAAATTAAATCCTTTAATACCCAAAGTCTGTAATGCAATAAAATTTATAAGCCATAAGATAAACATGTGTGTAATAAACTCAAGTTTATTTACTTAATTTTTATGCACATTTAAAAAATATTCCCAGGAAAGTACTGTGACTATATGAACAAATTCATTTGTCTGCATTTCCCTCTCTCTGAAGTCCAGGTAGTCTTCTCCCCTTTCCCTCTCTGTCCCACCAGTGTTTCCCTCATAATATTCTTGATCTTTGCTCAGAGTGACCAAGTAATAGATATGTTAGAAATGCAGAACCAAAGAACTGAAAGATGACTCGTGAAAATGTCAGCACCAAGGGGGACTACATGATTTTCTTGTTCCTGTTTCATACACTTTTGAAAGGGCAGAAACACAAGGAGTTAGATACAAAAGAAAAGATGCTAGCTTTCTTCTCCTTTGTCTGAGGTTGTTCTTTGCCCTAAGTCAGCAAAACAGGAGGTATATGACAATACTGGAGCAAACAGAAAGTGTAGATCACTGTAAAAATCTTAAAGAAAAATAAATTAGACCAAACCAGTAGCCAAGATATAGTTCAGTCAAAAGAACATGCAAGGACCAGATGGTGACACAGTGGTAAAATGCAGTGCTCTAATGAGATTGACCCACATAGGAAGATTTCAAGTTCTCATCTAGAGACTTCCCCGAGTATGCCAGGCATGTGCATATATATGACCTGCAGCTGGCTGAGGCTTGGGGTGGACTGACATGTCAAGACTCTGTTGTGGATCCTGTTTCTCTCTGTGTTTCTCTGCTCTCTCACTCATGAAAGAAACAAATAAACAATAAAAATAAGAAGATATTGGGACCAGCAGTTAGCATAATGGCTATGTCGCTGGACTCCCACGTAGTCGACTGTGGCTCGAGTCCCGGACCCGGTGGCTTAAACTCACACTGGGCGCGTATGCATGCGTGCCCAAGATCCCGAGAGGAGAAGGGATTATGGTGTGGCCATCCCCCCTGGGGGGTGATTTCTCGCTTTCTATATCTCTGTTTCTGTCTGTTCTTGGGGGGCCACCCCCCCCTAAAAAAAAAAAAAAAAAAAAACAAAACAAAAACAAAAAAAAACCTCTAAAAAAAAAAAAAGAAAAAAAAGAAGGTACTGAAAATTCTATTTGAAAATGGACAGAGAAATGTTTACACTAGGCAGAGGTTTGAAAGCTGAGAGGGGTCTCCACTGTACTCAGACAGACTAGGTTACAGAAGATCCTTTTTCTGTACCCTTCCATAAAAAGCCAGTTTGATTCTACCTGACAGAGTAATGATGAACTTAAACGTCAGAACACCAAGTTCTATTTGAATCACTTCCCTCGTCATTTTCTTTTTCGTGCTATTTATATATTATTGGCTATATTTATTCAGCAGCATTACTCTTGGTTTAGTAGTTTGTTTTTTTTTTAATCAAATTGGAAGATTCATAATTAGCTTTGAAAGGGATTGCAAAGCACCGACTATAATTTTGACCATGTGAAAGATCGGTCCCATACATAGGTCCTTGTTGCATGATTGATTTTTGAGTCACAAATGGTTTGTGTACTGTTCACTTGGGTTGTTTTCTCCATAGGACAAGATACGTGGACCCAAATGAAACCTTAATTATTGTCTTTTCTTCTTATTTATTTGTTTATAATTCACTAGAGGACTCATGCATTCACTGGGGAGAGAGAGAGAGAGAGAGAGAGAGAGAGAGAGAAAACAGAGAGAGTGAGAGAGAGAGCTGTAAAGTGAGAAGGCACTCACCCATGGGGGGATGGTCACACTGCAATCCCTTCTCTTTCTATCTCCTTTGGGATTTTGGACAGGCATATACACAGACCCAATGTGGTTTGGTTTGGTTTTAAGAGGATTTTTACTTAGGGTGTGTGTGCGCACAGGACAGAGACCGACACAGTGAGAGAGAAAGTGAGAAATCATCCCCCCAGGGGTGATGGCCATACCGCAATCCCTTCTTCATTTTCTTCCCAGGATCTTAGGTACACAAGTACATATGCCTGGTGTGATTTTCAAGCTACCAGGTCCATGACTTGAACCACAGTGGGCCATATACTGATCCCACTCAACACGATTTTCAAGTCACCAGGCCCAGGATTTAAACTGTACAGTTGGGCATATAGGAGCCAGCCACTGTAAGCACCACACCACCAGTTGGCCAATAATTGATTTTTCAGTATGGGTCTGCAAAGTTTAGTGAGAGATAACAAAGAAATATCCCACTGAGCAGTGAGAAGAACTCTGAACAAATATTCCTCATATTGAAGATACTTATCCAGAAGGTGAGAAGCTACTGGGTTCTGATATCACACTAAAGTACTAAATATAATTAATAAATTTTAGAAAGAAATTGGTTATCATCATAAAACACAGTAAATATAATCATCTCCATTGATTGAAGTTTCCGTGTAAATGAGGATGTGGGATAAATAAATTTTAAGACACAACATCTACTTTTTAAGAAATAAATACTTTATAGAACTTGTGAGAAATGTTTTCTACCTAAAAGACTATGAGTTGATATTGAAGACATTTCTGTCCATTTATTTTCAATTGACACATAATAATTACATATATCTGTGAGGTTTCAGCATAAAGAACACAATGTACAATGATCAAATCAGGGTAATTAGCATATCATTATTTCAAACATTTGTCATGACTTTGTGCTGGGAACACTGAAATCCTCTTATTTAGCTCATCTGAGATATACACTAAATTGTTGTTAAGCGTCGTGTCTCTTCTCTAAAGCTTCTTCCTATGATCTCTCTGTAACTTTGTGTCCATTAAGCAACATCTCTCTGTCCTCTTTCTCCTCACAGTCTTGAATTATCACTCATCTATTCTCTACTACTATGAGATCATCTTTTGTAAGTTTCCATATATGAATGAGAACATGTGGAGCTCCTATTTCTCTTTCAGTGCCTCAACAGAAATGTCTAAGTCATTTTCTGTGACTCATGCTTATGGAATTATAGATTGCGCACATTGTGGTACTTGAATCCTCTTTGACGAGTTATTCAACTATTCCATTAATCTGCATTTAGTGTCCACAGTGATATCCATATTATTTAGGGGTAGGAATCTTGTCAGCACTTTCTTCTCTCTTTTGGAATTTCAAATCAATACACAAATGCCTGTTAAATGAAGTCTTGATTGTGAAATAGGCTATTTTTCATGGAGTTACATTAATAACAACTTTTGTACTCAAAACTATATTTAACACAATAAAATGGGCTATCTCATAATTTGGACTTCCGATATTCTAACTGGATTTTCTATAGATCACATGAATTAGCAAGAATCATAAATTCAACTATTTTTTTTCAGGTTTTGTCATGGGACCATAAAGGCAGAGAGAGATAGAGAGAGAGAAAGTGAGAAATAACACTCCAGTGGGAATGGCCACCCCACTATCTCTTCTCCTCCATTCTCCTTTCAAGTTTTTGGGCATGCATGTACATGCACCCCATGTGTTTACGAAACCACGAGGTCCAGGACTGGAACTACAGAATCAGCCACCTGGTATCTAGTGCCTTAACCACCATGCCACCTGCTGGCCCTGAATACATTCTTAATTACTCCAAAGATTTGGTTACCAAAATGTTCTTGAGTTTGTCTGTATTGGGGATGATGGACGTAATATATCAGCCTCTGCTCTTCCACTTGTGTTTAAGGTGGCCATTGTTAATAATCACAGATGACATGCATTATTATAGTTCTTGGTACTTAGTAGAGAACCTCAAAATTATTGTTTCCTATTGATTAGAGATAATACAGAAATTGAAATATACTTGTCTTTACTAGTGTATCAGAGAAAAAAAAAAAGACTGGATCCCCATTCCTGGGCCAGATGCCTTTTCTTCATATGGAGCACTTGCAATAAGCATTAAGAATCAGAGGACATCAGACTCTCATCTCTTCCAAAGAACTGTATGAAAAATCAGAGACGTCACAGTGAAGAATGTACAGGAGCTAAGTAGCTGTCCATAGCTTGATATTTGCTATTGGTCTTGTTTAAACCACTGGGGACATTTTTCTTCCTGGTGGGAATTATAAACCTGGCACATACCAGGAGAGTCATAAAATCCCCTCTCGTATCTTTAATCAATCATGACTAGTATATCTACCATACATTCTCCAACTTTAAAATAGAATAAAGTCACATAATAATCTTTCTCCCAGCAGCTAGACTGCCTTTCAGCACAATGACCCACACTCTATGACTGTATTAACAGATACGATCTTTTCTTTAATGGAGCTCAGCCATGGGGATTAGCTACCTGTAATGCAGTTTGGGCTGTCAAGCACTCTACCAAACTGCTAACACATTACAAGTTATAGGCATCAATTCTTTCTAAGTGAAAAGGCATTTCACATTCAAAACACTTCAAACCTAATAACGGGAAATTATCATGATGGATCCCCTTCAGCTGCCGAAAGGTAAAGAGATGGAGGGAAAAAAAGACAGGCACCCAATCAAAAAATTCATATCAATTCTTTTTGATCTACCTGGGGCAGATTAAACCTGAGTAGTGGATAAGGCTGTCAAAAAGATTGCAGGAGCTCAGCTGTGGCTCAGAAGTGTCACTGTTTGGTGGGAGGAGGCAAATTCTAATAGAATAACAATTAAAGTCCCATAGGAAGGAGACTCCAGTTTGCATAGTGTTAGAGTGGCCTGAGCAGTTTAGGAGGGTCAGGTAACATACATCATAATTAACTGTCCTAATGTTCAATGTTACACCAGGACATTGAAGACACTCAGGGAATTCTGACCCGGGTCTAGATTCTGGAAAAGAGATCCAACTAACTAAGGCAAGCTGTAATATTCTATCTTCCCTGTCTGACTTGATGTCTTCCAAGTGTGATCAGACCTTCAGTTGATTGGAAGCTTTCATAGACTATGGAATCTACCAGAGAACAGCCATATATACACTCTCCCACATTTGGGACTGCATGCCAAAACTAAGGATCATCCTTGTGGTCATTTCCATATGTATTCAATTCTCTCAAGATACTTTCAAGTCCCAGGGAAGTAAGAGCATGTTTAATAGATCAGACTTATACCTTCGTTAAGAGGGACTAACGGTAGTCAAATAAAGAGGGACTAACAGTAGTCAAAATAATCATACCAATGTAAAATTTCTAATTATATTTTAGGAACATTAAATTCTAAGAATGTTGTACAAACAAAAACACATGTAAAAAAGAAATCATGTAAAAAAATAACTTATTTTTACCTTTAGTGGAGCAAGAGAACCATCAACTTTTCTTGGACAAATGAGGTGTATATGAATATGAAGGGCATATATACATTCACTAGGCAACTAATCTGAGGACACAGTATGTGCAAAGGTCCCGAGGCAGGAAGGAGAGTCACATTAAAAACGAAAATAAAGACGTGTATGCCTAGAAGCCAGAGAGGTAGGAAAAGTCCTACGAGTTGATAGTGTAGGGCATCCTAGGTCATGTTCATGATTTTGCTTTTTATTCTAATAACAGTAGAAAAGCATCGAAGGATTGTGAGCAGGATACATATTTTTAAAAGATCACTATCAGAGTATTAGGGAGACCACACTGAGAAGAGTAAGAGAGGATGCAGCAGGAGAGAGCAGGGTTACCTAACTCTAGCCCTAATGCTAATCCTTGTTTGTATCAGCAATATAAGGGAGAAATGTCAAAGCTCTGTTGTTATGATTAGACCAGCAATGCAGCATAGGGTAAAAATTAGTGGAGAAAATAATGTCCAGGATTAACCACAAAAGAACCAGGTCCATTATTTTGGAACACTGAAAATAATACTTATCATTACTTCCTCTGAGCAAGGCATTATGGTATGTTGTGAACCACTCTGATGCTGATCTTACTTGATTCTTTTGGAAGTCTTACCCACTGATCAGCACTATAAACTCCATTTTATAAAAGAGAACAAACAAATGTAAAGGCTCAAAAATATTCAATAGGAAGAAGACAAGACTGGGCCTATGTGTCAGATGGAGGAAATTAAAACCAAAATGACATTGAGACCAGCAGATGGCATAATGGTTACATCACTGGACTCCCAGTGGCTGACTATGGTTTAAGTCTTGGATCCAGTCACCTGAAACTCACAGTGGATGAGTGTGTGTGTGTGTGCCCAAAATCCCGAGAGGAGAATAGAAGAGAAAGGATTGCAACAAGGCCATCACCCCTAGGGAGGTGATTTCTCCCTTTCTGTCTCTCTGTCTCTGTCTCTCCAGCCAGCACATGCACTCTATAGCAAAAGTCTTTCTTCAAAAACAAAATCAGAAACAGTACGATAGCTCAATTGCAACCCTGCTCCAGCCTCTCAACTCTGGTTGATTTATCTCCATATGATACTCTGGATGGTCCTCTGCACCGAGCTCTGCACTTTATAAACACATGCATAATCTCATAGCCTCTGAGCCAACAGTGTCGGCTTGCTTGCCTAAATCCTCATCCTGATACACCAGTCCAACTTCCACACCCAAACTGACAATGTAGCTACGGAGAGAGATAGAACGGATGACGTAAATTTTTCTTAGAACATATTTTCTGAAAATCCGTATGATTGAAATACTGGTTTCACTTGCTTTTCTGACTCTGCCAGAAGCCTGAAGGGACAACAAATTTTCACTAGTCAAAAAGAAACTGAGGAAACTGTGCCTATTTAGCTTAGTTAGAGGATACAGTCTAGGAGACTCTGTTAAGACTGTCTCATTAGTCATACAGCATTTGCACATTGATGACTGAAGGCAGAATATGACCTTAATTACATTATCATGCTAAACATGATGTTTTCCTTCAGGGCCAGGGGATGAATGGAGAGCGATGGAGAAGTAGCTATGGGCCAAAAGTGGAGATGCTGAGATATTTTGTGACTGATAATTCAGGGAGAACAGTTGAGGGAATGCATGCAAATGGACAACCAAGAATATATCTTGAGTGCATTTTGTTCCCAGAAACTAAGGGAGTGTATATATATATATATATACACACACACACACACAGATATGTACCTACATATATACATGCACACACATATTTACATGAAATAATTAGTAAACATACCAGTGAATTTATATCACATATAAATAATAAAACAACAATAAATCCGTATAGTTTACTTCTTTAGAATTTGCAAAGCACTTTGAAGATGGAAGGCACGATTGTGTTATAGTTTAAGAAAGCCAATAAATCACTTATCTTTCTTTCCTTCAAATTAATTATAACTGAGGAACAATCCCAAAAGTCAGACAAATGGGAAACAAAATTCAAATTCGTCATTGTTAAAGCAGTATTGCAGACTATGTTTTGGACCAGAGGTTATTGTCGGGGTTGGTAATAAAGAGCTTATCCCTGCCTGAAACTCACACCAGGTGAGTGTGCATGACTGCCCAAAATCCTGAGAGGAGAATGGAGGAGAAGGGATTGCGGCAAGCCATCCCCCTGGGGAGGTGATTTTTCCCTTTCTGACTCTGTCTCTGTATCTCTAGCCAGCCGATGCACTTAACCTTACACACTTAAGTGCAAATGGAGGGACAAGGGACAGGAAAGTCAACTCTCAGAGGCCAATGAACACATGGTATTCCACAAATTTCTACTTGAAGACCCCTTCTCCTCAACTCTTGTCCCTCAAGTATGACTCCTCAGGATCAGCAGATAGCCTAATGGTTACATTGCTGGACTCCCACATAGTCAACCATAGTTTGATTGCCAGACACTGCAGCTTAAAACTCACACTAGATGCATGTGTGTGCATGCCCAAAATCCTGAGAGGAGAATGGAGAAGGGATTGTGGCATGGCCACAACACCCCCCTCTCCGGGGGAGGGGAGAAGGGTCTTACTTTCTCTGTCTCTCTCTGTCTTTCTGGTGAGCACATGCTTGGATCCTGTATTAAAATGACTTATCCCTGGGACCAGCAGTTGGCGTAATGACTATGTCACTGGACTCCCATGTGGTTGGCCACAGTTCATGTCCCAGACCCGGTGGCTTAAACTCACGCCCAGCATGTGTGTGTGCACGCCCAAGATCCAGAGAGAAGAATAGAGGAGAAGGGATTGCAGTGAGGACATCCCCCCTGGGGGGTGATTTCTCGCTTTCTGTTTCTCTGTCTTTCTCTGTCCTTGTGAGTGGACGCACCTAAAGCAAAATCCTCTTAAAAAAAAAAAAAAAAAGTGTAAGTCCTTCTTTGAGGAAAGCCAACAGTGAAAAGGACACTGAAGTAATCCTCTAGATAAGTCTAACTAAAAAAGAAAGATATGAGAACATTCCCATAATGACACTGCGAAGTTCAAAAAGCAGATTTCAGAGCAAGGCAGAAGCTCTTTCATTTTTTAAAAAATTTTGCTAGAGAAAGTATGTGCTCAACCGAGAGAGAGGAAGAAAGAGAAAGAAAGTGAGAAAATAACTCCCATGAGGAATGATCACGCCCAATCCCTTCTCCTCCATTTTTCTCTCCTTTTGCATTTTGGGTCTGGCAAATGTCCCAAACCGTTGGATTCAGGATTCAAACTGTTCAGTCAACCATGTGTGATCCAGCCACCTTAAGCACCACACCATGGGCCAGCCTGGAAGAGCTACTTTGTATGTTACTGCTTCTCATTTCTTAAACAAATCAGGAGTCATCATTCTGTTTATAAATAACGAGTGTTATTAGGTTGTTGGAAAAATCATGCCATATTTTTCTACGCCAAAATGTGTCCTGACTTTCTCAGCAACCCAATATTTGTTTCATGTGTGTGTGCATGAGAGAGAGAGAGAGAGAGAGAAATACTTTCAATAGGGTCTCATGCCTTGATGAGACTAAAGAAAGTTTTTAAATGTAAAGATACTGCTAAATCAATAAAATATAGACAGGGCCGGCACAGTAGCAGTGTTTAAAGGCTGTGCATTGAAAGCCAGATATCACATGGCTAACTATAGTTAGAATCATAGCCAGATAGCTTGAAAAACACACGGGACATGTGTGCATGCCTCAAATCGTGATGTAAAGAAGTAATAGAGGAAAAGGATTGCAGAGTCACCATGACTCATTGGAGGAGCACTTTCTCACTCTCACTCTCATGTATGCAAATGCACATGCCTTCTGGTAGCTTAAAAAAAAACTATATATATACACACACACACACACACACACACACACATATATATAATATATACACACATACACACATACATATATATATACACACGTGTGTGTGTATATGTGCATATATATATATATAGAGAGAGAGAGAGAGAGATAGCACACAGATTTGACAAAATATTTTAAACAAATGTACAAATAACTAAAATTTGAGAAGCTCCATAAAAACCAAACATTTTAAACAGTAGGAAAATTATAATATATACTCTAATAGATACATAGCTTAAAAAAAAACTATATATATACACACACACACACACACACACATATATATAATATATACACACATACACACATACATATATATATACACACGTGTGTGTGTATATGTGCATATATATATATATAGAGAGAGAGAGAGAGAGATAGCACACAGATTTGACAAAATATTTTAAACAAATGTACAAATAACTAAAATTTGAGAAGCTCCATAAAAACCAAACATTTTAAACAGTAGGAAAATTATAATATATACTCTAATAGATACAGACAACATGAACAACAGTAATTGAGAGCAAGGGGAAATTAATTCCAACTGGTGGGAATTTGGGGAGGGTTTAAGGAGGAAATACTTATTGAAGTAGGCCTTGAAGGCTGGAAAGAATGTCAAGAAACAGATGTGAGATCACCCTCTAAATATTCGAGTTCCAAACTGCATTCTGCATTTTATGCTGGGGTCTAATTCTGTTTTATTTCAGCTGGCTGTATCCCTAAGCCATTTGTGAGGAGCCAGTTACATTTTTAATCCCCATGAAGAATTATTATGCGTTGCACTTTAAGGTCACCTAGTTGATGACAATAATTTTGCACCTCTTTTTTAACATAGCCTGATTGTCTTCTAAATTTGTTTACGATGCATTTATAGCCAAGAACCCAATTAAGGGTGTTCATATCCCACACGAATGTGATCAACAGCACCTGGAAACAATAACAGTGTCCCCCCACACACACACCTTTTTTCTTGTAAATTTGATATCACAAAATGAAAGTCAGTTACAGATCCATTAAGTGAGAGTTGTAATGGGAAGGAGGAGCAGTGAGCTCTATCTGGGTTGAAGAAGATAAGCTGCATAAATCAGCACACCTTGCAGCTGAACATTTCTTTAAATAGCTGAACAGGAAAAGAACATGCCTCTTCTATTAATATCCCCGGCACTCCCTCCTGCCTTTAGGAGAAACCAGCTCAAGACACTGGAATGGAGAAAATGTGACCACCTTGTGCTGAGGCACTGTAAACCCTGCCACAATGTGCATCTGTCAACAGTGCAGTATAAAAATTGCCCCTGGGTCAGTATGTGTCCCAGTACACTGGAATCTGTCCTCTTATTTACCCATTTTGAACTTAATTTTAATAAGGTTTCTTTCTTGTACCTGAAGACCCTGGGAACCAGCAGTTAGCATAATGGCTATGTCGCTGGACTCTCACGTAGTCGACCGCGGTTCGCGTCCCAGACCCAGTGGCTTAAAACTCACGCCAGGCATGTGTGCATGTATGCCCAAGATCCTGAGAGGAGAATGGAGGAGAAGGGATTGTGGCGTGACCATCCCCCCTGGGGGTGATTTCTCGCTTTCTGTCTCTCTGTCTCTCTCTGTCTGGCAAACGCACACGCCCTATGACAAAAACCTCTCCAAAAAAAAAAAGACCCCTGTTAACTAACTCTTAGAATCAGTTGGTTTCAGGTGGGAATATCAAAGGCCAACTGGGCTAAGGCAGTAACTGCCTCTGTTTAAAGCTTTTCTTCCATGTGTATAGATTCTACCTAAAGTTTGTATTTAACTTTGCTTTGTTTACATCCTTTGTTTTTGTTTTTGTTTTTGCTTTCTCGCCAGAGAGAAAGAGAAAGAGACAGTGAGAGTGAAAGTGAGAAATCCCCACAGTGGGGATAGTCACGCTTCAATCTCCTCCATTTTCTTCCTAGGATTTTGGGCATGCGTACACACGTGCCCTATGTGATTTTCAAGCCCCAGCCTTAGATGGTCTGTGGGAGTCCAGCACTCCAACCACTATCCTACCTGCTGGTCCCGTGTACATGTTATTTTATTTATTACACAAGAAATCTGTTGCAGAGAGCAAAGCACAAGATACAGCTGAGCCAAAAGAGAAAAAAAAGTCAAAATCACACCAATCAAAAATAATAGTTTGCCTGTGAAGACTGATGTAATGGGTTCACAATGCTCTATGTAAAACATTTGGAAGTTGGATGTGTTTCAAAAGTTGTTTAGATTTTATAAAGTAAATTTGGTGCATATTTATTATATAGCATATCATCTATAGCAGATTCTAGGGCAGAAGTAGTGACAATTATGAATATTCACATTATGTGGTACTAAAGTCTATAAATAAACTCGTCAGTTCAGGTTAGGTTTTGTGGCCAAATGTGTTTTGGCAGACAAGAATACTAAAAAATACGGTTAATTTGTAGAATAGTTTGAATTTTCAAATCGAACAATAATGCTTGCATTTTCTGTTCTCTAAATTGTTTCATGATATATAGTTTATCTATTTATGTCTTCCAGAACATGGAAGTATCGTGGGAGGGAAACAGGCACCTCCAACAGGGTCTTCACACTGGGATCCACCCCCAGCCTCAGCTAGCCTGGGTCACAGGCAGTCATACACATGTCCAGCATAGACAGGGATGTCTCAGGGTGAGAACTGGGGACCTTTGTCAAGTGGGTCAAGTTGGATTACTGCTGTTTTACCATCTGGCCCTTGACAAGTGTATTATTCCAAGCTTTCAATGTGAAAAAGAAAAAAAAAATATATATATATATATCTCATTATTGAATATAAAATTCACTGTTAAAATTTTAATATATATTTAAGTACAAATTATAGAGAAATGCAAAACAAAAATGCTAAGTATCTTTTCATACCGCTTCCAAAGCTAATCATTATTAACCAGCCTATGCCTCTTCTAATCTTCATTTTATTTCTATGCAACCTTGTACAAAATTATTTAACTTAAGCAACTAGAATAATAATATACATACCACTCTGAAACCTGTTTTCTCCTTGTAATGTATCTTGGAAATATTTCCATGTCATTAATATAGATTAGCCTCACTCTTATGAATGACCTCAAAAAGTAAGTATAATGGATAGATTTCCCTTCCTCTCCTTTTCTCTCCCTCCCTTATTTTTGTATTTTGACAATTATTTATTCTTCTTAACACTGTTCTAAGAGCTGGAAATAAAGAAAGAATAGGTTAAACAAAACTTACAATATTTATAAAATTGAGTTTCTAATGGAGATAAAGAAAAAGAACAAGACAAAAAATAAAAATATATGACATGTTAGTAAGATGAAAACTGAATGAGTAAGAGAACTGGAAATATCAAGCTGGGACTGAAAATTTAGATAGAATGTTTAGAGATCCAGAATGGCTGCCTCTTAGAATAAAATTTTACGTAGAGTCTTGAAATATAGTATAAATGATGGCGTGAGGCATGCAAATATTTGGGGGAGAATAGTCTAGAGACAGGGAATACCAACTGCAAAGATGATGCAAGAACAGGTTTGGCATATTTTGGTAGCTAAAAGGAGAACCAGCGTGGCTGCAGCCAAGCAAACAGAAGGTAAGAAAATATGAGATTTGTCAGAGATGGGACAAATTGCCAGATTTTGTTGGGACTCATAGGCTTTCAGTAAAAAATACTGGATGTTACTTTGAATGAGGTGGGGAGTTGACAGAAGGTTTGAAGAAGTGAGGGATCGGAATTTTATTATAAAAGTGCATCTCAGTATTTAATGCATTTGAGAATAAATAAAGGAGACAAGGACAGAATTTGGAAAACATTTCAAGAGGATGTCACAGTTATTCAGGTGAGAAACATCTGAAATAAATGTAGCAGTGGAAATGGGCAGAAGAAGTCCAGCTGCGTACTTATTTTGAAGATCTCAGTCACAGGGTTTGCAGTGGATTGGATAGGGTTTGTAAGGAGAAGAGAGATGATTAAAGCCAAGAAATTTAGCTTGTGCTATGGGAAGCACATAGCTGTCATTAGCTGAAATGGGGAAGCTGGAGAAATGGGTTTGAAAAGAAAGTAGAAATTCATTTTTTGACCATATGAAGTTTGAGATCTCTTTGGCACATGCAAGTGAAGATGTAAAATAAGCAGTTGGATTGAGGGGGGGAAGTCTAAACTGTAGGTATTAGTCTAGGAGTTATCAACAAGTAAAAAGTATGTTTAAGAGAAAAAAATGACCCTAACGGGCTAGTTCCATGACACAGCAGTAATGTAATGTGCTTCTCAGGAAAAGGCAGATCCTCCATGGCAACAAGGGTTTTAATCTCCAGTTCAATCCAGTCATCCAGAAACACAGCAGGTATGTGAGTGGGTGCTCAATTCCAATGGGCTGGAGAACTAGAGGATGAGGGTGGCAACATGGCAGGATCCTGTGGAGGAGGATCTATCTCTCTCATACACTCTACCATGAATAATGAAATACATACATACATATACATATATGTGTGTGTGTGTGTGTGTGTGTGTGTGTGTGTGTGTGTGTAGATAGAGAGAGAGAGAAATGGTAGGTAGATACCATAGTCATAGTATAAGTCTATATAAGATCCTTACAGAAATATATTATCAAATATTGTCCAAAGTTTGGCATATACAATTGTTTCTCTTTTTCATTGATATAAACATTGCAAACAACTTCCTTTATGTATATATTTGAATCTATATCTGATCGTTTTCTTAGGTCAGTCTTCTTCAGGCTTTATGAAGGACACTTGCACACAGAGTAAGTAACATCATCACTAAGTTTCTATTTCTCTTGCATGAACACTGCAAATAGTTTAACGACGATGTCTGGGGAATCAGTTGAGGTTTCTATAAGCAGATGCCATTTAAACTGCATTCTAAAGGCAGCAATGGAGTTTTGCACCTGACAACAGGTAGAAGAGGTAAGTACGTTTAAGGTGCAGAAATATTGTACTATGAACAGATATGCAGTGAGGAAGGAACATAAAATGCTCTATAAATAACTGCATGCTGACATTAAAGAGCATGTAGAAACTGGAGATTAAAGAGCATAACATGAGAAAGGGAGTTCATTTATGACAAAATCCTCAAGAATTTGACTCCAAGTAAGGGATTTTTACTATGTTCTAGAAATATAATATGAAGAGACAGTAGAGGTATCTGGGCAAGGTGTGTGATATGATTAAATCTCTACTTATGGAAAATAATAAAGAAACTAAATATGACTCCATTGCAAATGTGAAGGTTTAAATTTAGTGGCTAAGGTCTGGATCCAGAGAGGACCAGGTTTCAGGCTGTTCTAAGAACTCCTTTCAGAGATGCAAAGAGTTTCAACACTAGCAGCACCAGGGCTAGAAGAGAGGAGAGTGAACCAGAGAGGTTTGAGGCATTGCATCTGGGCCTGATCTTTCATTAAGGCCCATTCCTCAACACACTGAGCTCAGGTTTGCTTTCCTGCCTCTGTGATTCAGTCCCACTTAGAATTAAGAAGCAAGGAAACAGCAGTTAGCATAATGGCTGTGTCACTGGACTCCCATGTAGTCGACTGCAGTTCAAGTTCCAGACCTGGTGTCTTAAACTCACGCTGGACACGTGTGCGTGCGTGCCCAAGGTCCCGAGAGGAGAATGGAGAAGAGATTGAAGCATGGCCATCCTCTCTGAGGGAGAGTTCTTGCTTTCTATCACTCTGTTTCCCTCTGTCTTTCTGGTGAGCGCACATGCCCTATAGCAAAAAACCTCTCAACAAAAAGAAAAAAAAAAAACAAGAATTAAGAAGCAGACCTCTTGGGACTAGCAGGTGATATATTGGGTAAGGTACTGAATTCCCACATGGTTCACCATGGGAATTGCATCCAGGACTTGGCAACTTGAAACATGCTTGGAACTTGTGCATGTGTGTCAAAAATACTGAGAGGAGACTGGAAGAGAAGGGACTGTGGAGTGGCTATCCCCAGGGAGTGATTTATCACTTTCTGTCTCTGTCTCTCAGGAAAGCACACGGACCCTATAGTAAAAATCTTTCTGTGGAGAAAAAAAAAAAAAAGAAGAAGAAGCAGACCTCTTAATTAATTAATTTTTTTGAGAGGTTTTTGCCATAGGGCGCGTACACTCACCAGACAGACAGAGAGACAGAAAGAGAGAAATCACCCCCGCAGGGGATGGCCACACCGCAATACCTTCCCCTCCATTCTCCTTTCAGGATCTTGGGCAAATATGCACACGTGCCCAGCATGAGTTTTAAACCACCAGGTCCAGGACTCAAACTGCAGTCGACTACCTGGGAGTCCAGTGACATGGCCATTATGCTAACTGCTGGTCCCTAGACCTCTTAATTTTAAGAGAAATTATTCTGAATGGGAGATACAATGTTGGTTTGGAAGTCAGAGCTTTGTTTATCTTCATGCGTGTGTAGTAATTACAGAGGGCAATTTGGGCAGTGAAGATGGCTCTAGACTGTGCTCCTAACCAGGTCCTTGACCTGCCAATGCCATTTACCATCTCTATAATTAGCACCAAGTCATCAAGAGTATCTGCACCTCAACCTCTCCACTTCTGAAAAAGGATCTGTAAACTCTCCCTACCTGTATCAGATAACTTTGCACTACATTGAAAAAGGATCTGTAAACTCTCCCTACCTGTCAGATAACTTTGCACTGCACATTAACAGAGATACACATACAGAAATTCTTTGCAATGAATTCTATAAATGTAGTATGCTGTTGAACAAAACTCAAAATCACTTTTGCCACCTCAAATTCCTTTTGAAATGAGGCTTTACATACATAAATAACTAGATACATTTAGTGTGGCTATCAGAGGCTTTGAGAAAATCTGATTCAATAAAAGCATGAATTACTAATACCATTATGATTATTGCCAGAAAATCATTAGAAACATCTTTGTCTCAATTTTTACAATATCTTTAAAATATATATCTCTCTAATATTATTATATTATTTGTCTTAGCCAACCATGCCTTTATAGGCATGAGAAAGTAAATTTCAATCTAGCTCTGACTGAATTCTAACAAAGTCTGAATTAATGACCTTTTAGTGTTTAGTCAGCCCATTTTGTGGACTGACATTTTTATGCCAATAGATTTTCTTCTGTGGTTATGTCTTGTGTGTTAATTCTTTGAAAAGCTCTGGTCTTCTGAAACAGAAACCAATGCTAGGAAACTAAGATCTTCCAAGTCAGAGGAAATATACCCTTTCGATCTAGAGATGTAAAGTCAACTAATTCAGATAAAATGGGGAAAAATAGGGACTGGAGACTTGAGTTGGGATTCTATCTATTATAAACTAAGGAAACCTAGCTAGTAAATACTCTTTGAAAGGCCTGAAATCCAGCTGTCCTTAGTGTACAGTCTATGACTTATGTTCTGCTTGCTTGTTTTTTTTTTTTTTTAATTTCATTCAACAAACTTATAATAAGCATTTGTCTGGGATGGACTATTTGATGTGCCCTGTACATATAAAAACAAACAATTATACTCTTCAGAAAGTGTGGTTTTCTGCTCTTTTCCATACAACTACAAATTCTTATTAAGAAGGAACTGTATCTTTATAAAATGCATGACAAAATAATGGGTCTATAGTAGATGTTCAAGGTATTGTTCCTACTCTTTGCTCATACTAGAGATTGACAGGCCAACAGGTGGCATCATGGTTAAGGTCTGGATGGTTTATGGTCTAGTCAATTCTGGTATGGAGCTGGCAACCTAAAAAACATGTTCAGCACATGTGTGTGCATACCCAATGTCCCAAGAGGTGATTGCAGTGTGGCCATTCTCCCAGGGGGTAATTTCTCACTTTCCCTCTCTCTCTGTGTGTCTCTCTGGCAAGTGTACAGACCCTATGGCAAAATCAAAAACCTATCAAAGAGAGAAAAATTGACAATCTTTTCATGCTCATGAATTAGGGCACAGTACTGATTGGTTCACAGTCTTGACAAAATTCATGAAACAGATCAACTATGGCATTTTTACATAGCTTATATATTGCCTAAGCATCTCCAGGTGCTTAAATGATCTTTAATTCAACAAATTCTTGCTAAAATTATTTCTCAATAATTTCTTATACAGTACTGATGGGAAGAACAAATTGAAACCTTATTCCGACTTTCAGGAAGAGCAGAATATAGAGTAGAAATACCTTTCTTGACACCTGAAACAAGATTAAATATTAAACACTCTAATGCAGTCATAAAAACATTCTATGAGATACCGAAAAAAAGGGACAATTAAATGAAGCCAGAACTAGTGGGCAGGGGGCAGGGGGAGAGTTTCCTTGGCAGGATCAGACTCAAGCCCTTAATTGAAAGGGGTAGTGTGGAGCATAGGTGAGCCTTTAGATTTTAGGATCTTTCATGGTTAAGTTTCAATTCCTGCTTGGTAGATTTGGGTAAAGTCACTGTTCCCCTCTGAACTTCACAATCATCACCTATAACAAGTATGGTAGATTATGAAAGTCCCACTCGTGGTTGACTGAATGTTAATAAAGACATTATATTAAGTGGGTTTTTTTGAATTATCTAGTGTATATTGAGAACTAAATAAATGAAACCTATTGATGGTGCCTTAAACTGAAACATCTTACGAGTTGGCTTATCTTCTATTTCCCCTTTCTGTGTTGCAGGACCTTTGCCCTCCAGCATTGTGCCAGGATCAGAGAAGAAAATATCAGAGGAAGGTGGTTTCTCTTACATCGCGAAACCAACCCACAAGAGAAGAGTTAAGAAAATGACCCAATGAAACCTCTCCACAGGAGATTCCCAACTCAGATTGGGGGGCTTGTGGATGTTCAGAACACGTCTCAAAGTTTAAGTTGTGAGGATTTGTCTTCCTTGAATCAAAGAGAAATTCAAAACTGTTTAGCATTCAAAAACTACCTCCAGCTGTTTCCTCTTGGAACAAGTTATTCACTTTCTCCTTCTGTTATCTTGATGGCCTTTGTCCCACTTTGATGGTTTGTCTGTTAGCCTGGGTCATGTCTTCTCTGTACTCTCCACAATGCCAGAAAAACTGTTGCAATTCATTAAAAGTTACAACAATTGGGACTGTAGTCATTTGAAACCTCTAAAAAGTTGGCACAAACTTATTGAACTTTGCTTTTTCTTTATTTATTAAAAGGCAGGATTCTGAAAATAGTGCATATTCATCCATTTGTTCACTCACTCATTTACTTATTCATTAAATTAAATGAGCCTCAACTGCAACAAAGCTGTCTAGCATTTCCATAGCATGGCAGAATTAGTAAAATGGCTTGCATGTTTAATGAAATGATCACTCTGTTTTTGTAAAATAGTATAGATAGTTTATTTCCCTATCAACTCCTACCACACGTGGCACATAGTTGGTGCTCAATATACATCTGTCAACTAAACATGGAAAAATCACCTAAGTTCCCTGAGACTTAGTGTTTCTTTTTATGTTTCATTTTCTTTATAGTTTTGTTATGTGGTATATGTGTTCACTGGACAAAGTCAGAGAGAGTGGAAAGTTAGAAAGCACTCCCCAGAGGGTATGACCATATCAATTTTCCCCCATTGTCCTTTCAGGATTCTGAGTATGCATGTGATGTGTCTCTTAAGCCACCTGGTCTAGTACTCACCGTGCTGTTGACCATGTGGAATCCAGTTGCCTCAACTACCACATCACCAGCTAGCCCAGAGGTTCAGTTTTTATGTCTATAAAACTAAAATAAAATAACAACATGGATCTTTTTGAACTATTGAAGATTCAATGAGAATTTATAGGGCATTCTCAGAGCTATGAATTGCTTACAATTTAACACAAATCAAAATACCCCAAAGAAAAGAAACATTTTAAAATATGGAAGACAAAATCGTCTACAGATGAGAAAGCCATAAAATTAACCCATAATAGATATGAGCAAGAAAATGCCAAGTAACTTTAAAAGACGCACTGTTGTTTGAAATCTGTTCAGTAATCTGATGGAAGGTAAAACTTAACTATGGGAAGGTTATATAAAAATAAGTTGGAAGTGTTCTACAATGAAAGTATGGAGTAATTATTAGACATGTTCTGCTCATAAAATAACATCCTCTGGGCTAAAAATATCACCTGTCTGGTTCTCCTTGCTGAAGTATGCTTGTTGTGGAGATGGACACATTAGGGTCTATTAAACTGAAGCAATTAGCTATTTGCATCATATAAACTCATCTGCCTTATCTCAATCCCATGATAATCAGGCATATTTTCTGTTAATTTATCTTTCCACTTATCTGGCCCATAGGGAGAGAATGTACTGCCCAGGCTGACATAAAACCCAATCTATGTTAGATTTATATTTCTCAGTGTAAATTAGCACATTGTGATTCTGGCTTTATTCATCAGTCTCTTGTGAGCTTCCTCAGTGTGAACCTGCATTCCTGAGTCTGATAAGCCCAGAAACATCTTTAACAATGAATTACCTAAAACAGACCAGTCAAGGGACAGTGGATAGATTTGAATTTACCAAGGTCATGGCACACCACAGAGACTGGTATGAGCAGGCCACTGATCTTTGACTAGACTCCTCTTAAGTCCTTACTTTCAAACTCACAGTACCTTGTCGGTGGTTGCTGTAGTCTCTGTGTGTCTAGTTCACTTTTCTTTGTGTTATATTATGGAAAAGTTAATCCATTGGGAAATAAAGACATTTATCCAATGATTTATAGCCAGAAATTCTGTTCTGAGAATGAAAGATTAGGAACATGACTAGCTTCCTGGAATTAGAAATGAAAAAGAAAGAAACTTTGAAATGTGCTATGTTCTGCTTTTATTAAATTATGAGATGTGAAAAAGAATTTGTTGATTCTTCAATTGAAGAGAAAACAGGTAATTGGATTTATGTCCACCTAATTCTGCATTTTCTCCACTGTTATGTAACCCAGAATTAAGTTAAAAATAAAAAAAGGCCAAACTTGAATTCTTATCCAGTGATGCTGAATATTCTCCTTACCTTCTTCCATTATTCTCTAGTTTCTGGTCTAGTTGGCCATGTATTCTTATTGAGAGCACAGGAAAATTGTACTTGACTCATCAAATGAACACTGGCATGTGAGATGTGATTTTTTAAATAGAAAATCCTAAGGTTGAAAACTGGTCATTAGAATTAATAAATAAATTTAACAAGGTTTCAGGACAAGAGAATAATATAAACATCAATCATATTTTATATATTCATAGCAAAATATGGAAATTAATGTAAAACAGTTACATTTATAATAACATTATTTAAAATTAGT
The DNA here is from genome assembly GCF_000334495.1 of Tupaia belangeri chinensis. Taxonomy (NCBI): domain Eukaryota; kingdom Metazoa; phylum Chordata; class Mammalia; order Scandentia; family Tupaiidae; genus Tupaia; species Tupaia belangeri. The sequence goes on along the minus strand of NW_006201854.1, from coordinate 791,915 downwards.
AATACTTTTATTTTTATTTTTTGCCAGAAGGCATGTGTACTCAGTATAGAGACATGAAGAGAAAAAAATGAAAGAGGGAAAACAAACAAACAAACAAAAAAAACACACTCCTCCCATGGGATGTGGCCATGCCACAACTTACCTTCTTCCATTATTCTCTAGTTTCTGGTCTAGTTGGCCATGTATTCTTATTGAGAGCACAGGAAAATTGTACTTGACTCATCAAATGAACACTGGCAAGTGAGATGTGATTTTTTAAATAGAAAATCCTAAGGTTGAAAACTGGTCATTAGAATTAATAAATAAATTTAACAAGGTTTCAGGACAAGAGAATAATATAAACATCAATCATATTTTATATATTCATAGCAAAATATGGAAATTAATGTAAAACAGTTACATTTATAATAACATTATTTAAAATTAGTAATACTTTTATTTTTATTTTTTGCCAGAAGGCATGTGTACTCAGTATAGAGACATGAAGAGAAAAAAATGAAAGAGGGAAAACAAACAAACAAACAAAAAAAACACACTCCTCCCATGGGATGTGGCCATGCCACAATCCCTTCTCCACTTCTTCTTCCTTTCAGGATACACATCTGGCCTGGTGCACCAGCTATAGTGTTTATGACTGGAATGGCACGGTCTGCCATGTGGGATCCATTTGCCCCTACACCACTAGTTGACTCAGGAATACTTTGAACAGGAGTTATAAAAGATCTGTACATTAAAACTTATACAACATTGCTGAGGGGAATTAAAGAACATTAAAGATGTAGCATGTTCATGGTTTGAAATACTCAGAGTTTCTAAGGTATCAAAATGCCCCAAATGATTACAGAAAATTATTTTAAAAACATTGACAAGTTGATTCCCAAATTCACATGGAAATACAAAAGACCAAGAGTATATAAAACAAGTCTGAGAAAGAATAAAGTTGAAAGACTTATGTTATCTGACTTCAAAACTTATTGTAATGCTGTAGTAATAAAATAGCATGGTACTGTAATGAAGATTAGCTGATAGGTCAATGGACCAGGATAAGGAGCTCAGAAACAGCTTGAAACTTACACCAGTACTTGGTTTACAACAAGGAAATCAAATGATCTCATGCATACTAAGAAACATCTTGTCAAGATATGGTCCAGCCATAATCATGTATTTATTTGGAAAAAAAAAATCTTGACTATTACTTTACACATACATGAATAACAACTCATGAAAGATCTTAAACCTAAATATAAGAGCTAAAATACCAGAAAGCTTTTACCTGGAGACATAAGAAAATGCCTTCACAACTTGCAGGTGAGCAGTTCCTTTTAGATCAGACATACAAAAATAACTTTAAGAGAAGAAAATCATAACTTAGACCTAATTGAAATAAAAACTTCTGTACAACACAGGACACTATTATGAAAATAGACAATCTAATGAAAATAAACAAAAGGATGGTGTCTCAGTTGTAAAACATGACATCCTGAGGACTGACCCACAAGGGACAGGTCCAGTTACTGTCCAGGGATTTCTGAGTGTTATAGGCACACATGTCCCCTAGACTAGGGATGCCTGAAGCTGGGGTCAGTGGATTGTGGCATCGGAACCCTGTAAAGGGGTGTTTCAGTCTTTCTCTCCCTCTCATGGAAGAAATAAACTTTTGAAAAAGTTGCTGAATTTGAATAATTTGTATTTTTAAAAAATGAACAAGAGTTACAAACAGGTATTTCATAAAGGAAAACATGTATTGGGAAGTAAGCACATAAAAAAGTTTTCAGTGCTATTAGTCATCACAGAATGCAAATTAAAAACACAGTGAGATACTATTATACACCCACTAACATGGCTAAAATTAAAAGAAGTGAAACACCAAATGTTGCAGAGCGAGTGGAACACTCAAATATTTTTGGTAGGAATGTAAATGGAACAGCCACTTTGCAAAAAATATGTCTAGCATTTTCTTATAGAAATAAACATGTAAGGAGCACAAGGGAACTGTGTGGGGTGATGATAAAACAGTACTTTAATCTTGGTAAGGGCTGAAGATGTGTTTGAATTTGTGCATTTCACTTTTTTATATGTGAATTTTACATGAAAATTTTGTAACACAAAATTTTATTCTAAACAATATGTAATTCTAGATCATGAGATGCCTGCTAAAGTATTGATGGGAATATGTATGGATATTTACAATTTACTTTGAAGTACATGAAAATGCGATAGGTTAATTGATGTTTTGAGGGATAGGAGAGACGTGATAGGTAACTACAGTAAAATATTAATGATACAGTTATGATTGTGGGTGTACAGGCATTTACTTTTAGCAATTTCATATTTACTTTAAGTAAATGAAATATTACTTTTTTATAAATAAATTCGCTTCAAACATCCCATGATATGATGCTTAAAAATAAATAAATAGCTCTGGTCTAGAAGCCTGCTCTCGGGGTAAAGTTCAAACCTCTTAGCACGATGTGCAGTCCTAAAGAAGCTAATAGGTATTCTGTCCAGCTTGGCTCCAATTTTCTTCTTGTTGTTGGTATAAAAAGCCATTCCCTTAAAGTAGTATGAACAATTGGTGTGTGTGTGTGTGTGTGTGTGTGTGTGTGTGTGTGTGTGTGATAATGCTGGTGGGATGAATGGGAAGGGGCAAGGAACCGTGAAGTTGGAAGCATAGTTATAATGATCCAAAGACACGATATAACATACAGAAATGACACATAAGGATCCTGCCTCTTTTCTTCCAGAACCTCGGTCAGCTCCTGCTCTTCTCAGAATTTGATGTTTTTTTGTTTGTTTGTTTGTTTGTTTTCCACTTCTCTACCTCTCCTGATGATTGTTTTAATACTCCTTGGTCTGCTACTAATAAGACTTGGCACAGCCTCTATGGTGTGGCAGGTGGCATGCAGAATTATAGAAGTGGAAACTGTACATGCATGAGTCCCTAACCCACTCAACCTGAAATATACCAGGGGAGTGTGTGCACAACCTGGACCTTGACTGCTCGAGGAATGAAGAAAAGGGATCACAGCATGATTGAGCTCCATGGAAGGTCATTCTCTTTATCTCTCTTTTCCTCCCACCTCCTACTCTCCCTCTCATCCCTCACTTGCTCACTCTCTTTATTTTGTGCATGCACACATGCTCTACCATGATCATTTAAACAAACAAACCAATCAAAATGAAAGAATGAATTCCACTCTACTTTTGTTGCTTCATGATCTTTGACCTCCAGTACCAACCACTCATAATGCTTCCCCTTCTCTGCCTCACATCTTTGAAATAGTACTCCATATAGGGCATCTTCCTGGTTTGCATAAGCTAATTCCTCTTCCTGGAGAACAGTGATCTCTATCCCAGCCTGCACCAGTGCCTTACCTGCAGGACAAAATTCTCCCTTACCTTCAGGATCTCAGTTCCAAACTTCCACCCTATGTTGTGAAGTCTAATTGGGTTAGCTAAAATTTTGGCATTGTTAACTTTACCTCAAGGAGCAAGAAGATAATTTAGGTACTGGAAAATGAGCAGGTGTTTTGCCTGCCCTGTTTACTCCCATAGGCTTTGATTCACTCATTTTTTTTTTCTTTCGAGAATTTTAGTATCTTACAGTGTCTCTGTAAAGCTTCTCTTGCTATAGGTTACCTGAGTCACAAATTTTAAAAAATCTCAGAGGGTATTTAATTGATTCACTTTGTTGCTTCTGAACGAGTCTAAAAAATACATATTTATGATTTAAATGCAAGGATGACATTGGTTATTACTGAAATGTAGGCAGATAGATTAATTATAAACAAAGGTGAAAGTATGAAGTGAGTGATTCCCTAGGACAGTGACTTTGTATGTAAGATAAACACTGAAGGAGACTGGTAGAATAAAAAAGATGTTGTATCAAGATGCTGAAAAAATGTGTCCCCTTCAACACAATGAAAAATGGTTTTGAAGGTTAGTTGAGATATTTCCAATTTTTGGAACTTTGACTTTTCTGAACCAAAGACTCAGGAGATAATGTAGGTTGCAAACACTATACAATAAAATTGGGCTTACACACTTACACACCACATATGTTTTAAAGGGTTTGTATATAAGATTTAAAAAAAAAAAAACAAAACAAACCTTTGCCAGTCATTGATTGAGCAAGCAGACATCTGTGCAAGAAGCAAACAAAGCAATAATTTACAGATAAGAGTTCTTCATGAGTAGGTCAGGGTAATAACCTGCCTTTTGAAGCTTAATAGAAAGGACATTGTTAATGTCATAGTAATATATGTGTGTTTCCATTATAAATACAAGATAGATTTTTTCTACTCATCTCTTAAAACTTATATTCTAACCAAACTAAATTCTTTAAACATTTTGTGTTTGCTATCATCTATATTTGATCAAGCATTTTTTTACTTTGCAATAAAATAGGCATTATTCATTGTCTCTTTAATTTAGCTTTTATTATTTTTTAGAGAGAGGTATCTGCTATAGTGCACGTGCACTCACTGGAGAAACAGAGAGAGAGAAAAGAAGAAATCGCCCTGCTAGGGACATAGCCACTCTAGAATCTTTTCTCTATCCTCTTGGAACTTGGGGCACAAACACATGCTTATCTGGCCTGAGTTTCAAGATGCCAGGTCTAGTACTTGAACTGCTGTTGGCCACGCAGGAGTCCAGTGCCTTAACTACTATGCCACCCATTGTACCCATCTCTTCTCTTCTTAAAAAATACTCTTCAGCTCTCTGTCTCCACTATTATCTTACACTGGTATCTCACACAAAGGGTACTCAAAACACTCATAGAAAATACATATTATGAAAAAACTACACATGTATTTCAAAAATATTTGGCACCAAAACTTACTCTGATTCCATTTTCTCACAAACATTTTGAAGCCCCAAGTATAATACTGACATCTCATCTCACATTTGTGGGGAGTGCAGAGTGAACTGCCTGTGTACTCCCAGTATAGTTCTGTACTGGTTATCAGCATGACAGCTATACAGTAGACAATCAGTTATTATTAGTCAAAGACTAACTTTTTACTATCAAATATACTTTCTATTTAGAAGACTTTTCTCAGTAGAATTATCTAAATTAGTTTCTTCAATGTGGATTTCATTTTTGTTTTTTGGTTAGTAATTACTCTATCAAAAAAATTTCATGTCTGCCTGTACTAAGGTTGAGGAATCAAACTAATGGGCACATGTCTCCCAGTGAGTTGAGATGCGCCATTTTGTTAAAATGATAATCTTTTCTCATCCACCTTAGCTGAATTCAGTCTTTCAGGGGCTTCCTTAATGCCTGACAACATATTTGTTTCTCTTGAGAATGAGGTCACAATTACGATAGGATGAGAATTAAAATACTAGAAGTATGATTATCTCTGTCTCTGATTTCAGTATAGGCTCAAAATTAAGGCGGTATGACTTTTAACTTTAAAAGTCTCCAGGAGCTTTTTTGTTTTGTTTTGTTTTTTTTTTTTTTTTTTTTTTTTTTTTTTTTTTTTTTTTTTTTTTTTTTTTGCTACAGAGTATGTGTACTTGCCAGAGAGAGAGAGAGAGAATACAGTGAGAGAGAAAGTGAAAAATCACCCCCCTCCCCCAGGGGGAATAGCCACCCTGCAATCCCTTCTCCTCTTAAGATTTTTGTTACCCACACACACACACACCCAGCATGATTTTCAGTTCTTCAGATTTGGCTCTCAATTTGCTGTCAGCCCTGTGGTAGTCCAGTGCCTTAACTAACATGCCACTGGCTGGCCCTCCTCCAGGAACTTCTTAATTCTACATATAATAATAAGAAGATTCCTCAGTTACTAAACTCTAGTGTCAAAAATATTTTCCCATGGAGTATTGGCTCATGGTTATGCTATCTTCTTCTTGCTGCAACCCACGTGTTTGCATGCCCCCTTTCATTATCTGTATCTTAGTTCCTTAGTGTTTGAAGTCAGTTGTACACATATGGGCTTCCTGCCATCTCCATCTCATTTCTTTTTCCTAGTTAAATCACAGCTTTCTTTAAAACTCAGTATAAGCGTTGAAGCTTCCAAAAGCCTATTATAATCCTTCAAAGCTGTATGGATGAATCCTTCCTCCATTATGCGTTTTCTCAAACAGCTGAGTACATCATATCTACTAACAAACTTACTTATTTCTCCCACTAACCTATTAGTCCCTTGAATATAGGCCTCTTGGGCTAATCATCTTTGTATCCCTCAAGATCTTGGAGATAGCCAAATACTTTGCCAAATACTTTATATCTTTTTCTTTCTTTCTTTCCTTTCCTTTTTTTTTTTTTTTTTTTTTTTTTTTTTATTTTTTTTTTTTACTGGGGTGCGCCCCCCACAGATTTTGCTATAGGGCGTCTGCACTCACCAGAGAGACAGAAAGTGAGAAATAACTCCTCAGAGGGGATGGCCACATGACAGTCCCTTCTCCTCCATTCTCCTCTTTAGATTTTGAGCATGCATAGACATGTTCCCATCATGAATTTTAAGCGGCAGGATCTGGGATTCAAACTGCGGTTGACTATATGAGAGTCCAGTGACATAACCCTTATGCCATCTGCTAGCCCCCAAATACTTCCTTTCAGAAAATCTGAGAGAAAGTGAAAGCATAGTCTGGCTTCTGGTCCAGGAAAATGGGCCAGGAGAGTTTAAAAGAAGAGATTAATGTCCTAAAAACTGATGGTAATTTCTAGTTCCAGCAAGAAACCTAGAACAACATTTTAAAAAATTTATTTATGCCAATACCCATTCATGATATAAAACAGAAGTCAAAACAAATGTGTTAGTAAGTTAAAAAAAATACCTACCTCTGGGCTCAACAGGTGGTATGGTGATTAAGGTGCTAGACTACCACAAGGCCAACCATGGTTCAAATCCCAGACCTGGTGACTTGCTTTCTCACTTTCTCTCTCTTTCTCTCTCTCTCTGCTTCTCTCTGGTCAAATTAAATAATAATGATAATGAATAAAATTAAAAATATATAATACCTAATTCAATAATAAAGACCATCTATATAGAGTTTGCAGGTAATATTACATATAGTGGTAAAAGATGAGAATATTTCCTTCCTTCCATATTGAGAACAAGCAATAACTTTTATTTGGCATAAGATTGGACATTTTAGACATTGCAATAAGGCCAGAAAAAGAAATCAAAGGCCTACCTGCTTAAGAGAAGAAACAAAATGTCTCTTATTTGCAGGTAACTATCCATATCAAAGAATTCTAGTATGTACAAAACACTCTTATAAGTAATAACTAAGTTGGCATGCTTGTAGACAATAAAAACAAAACACAAAAATAAATTATGAGAAATCACATTTGTGTGTACTAACAATGAACATATGGAAGCAGACATTAAAAACATAATACCATTTGCCATCATTCCAAAGATACAGTGTTTCAGTTAAACTTTACTGTTGAACTTAACTATTAAACTCAAAATGTGGATTTTTGCACTAATCAAACAACAAAATGTTTTTTTAAAATTTATTTATTATTATCATAATCTTGTTTATATTACATTGAATCACGAATAACTTTTTAGTGCATTACATTTCTCTTTCCAGAAGGAACACCATGCATATAAGTCAATACAGAGACACTAAAATCCCCATTTCATCATCTAATAGCTTTTTGTTATTTTTCCCCATCATCATTATCATTTTTATTATTCCAATTATTTTTTTTAAACAGTCAGTCACTACTTCTCATTTCGCTTGGAAAAAAGACTTTACCTAACATGAAATACTTCTCAGGCTAATCCAGTTGAGAATACTATACATGTCATCATCAACAGGTAATAAACTATATCTGAGTCCTACTAATGTTATGCCTCTCTATTTATTCTCTTGCTATCTTTCTCTATACTCTTCTCTCACTCCATTCCACACTAGTTATCCTTGTTAACTATTTTCACTGCTCTTATGCCCTCCAATATTTCTATTTCTACAATAAAGTGTGAAGATTCAGCATATACTAAGTGGATACATACAATATCTTTGTTTCATATTCTGACTTGCTTCACTCAGCAATAGATCCTCCATGTCCAACCACTTTCACTTTCTATCAAATGTCAGGGTCTTGTTTTTTTTTGGTTTTGTTTTGTTTGTTTGTTTGGTTGGTTTTTCTTTTATGGCTGTGTAGTATTCCATAGAGTATATATGCCACACTTTTTCAATCCATTCATCTCTGGATATTTGGATTGGTTCCATGTCTTGGTGATTGTGAATAATGCTCCAATAAACACTGATGTACAAGCACTTTTCTGACTGAGTGTTCTCCTGTCCTTTGGGTAGATACCCAGAAGTGGGACTGCTGGATCAAATGGTAGTTCTATTTGTAGATCTTTGAGGAACCTTCATATTGTTCTCCACAGTGACTGAATCAGTTTACATTTCCACCAACAGTGTAGGAGAGTTCCCTGTTCATCACATCCCTGCCAACATTTGTCATATTTTATATTTTTAATCTTTGCCATTCTGACAGGGGTTAGGTGGTATTCATTGTGGTTTTTATCTGCATCTCCCTTATGATGACATATGTTGAGCATGTCCTCATATGCTTTATGGCTGTTTGTATGTCTTCCAAAAAACAAAATTCTGATGAAGGATGTCAGACAAGACCTAAATAAATAGAGAAGCATACAATGTTTATGGATTAGAAAACACAGCATGGTAAAGATGTCAATTTACATATTCATAATCAACAGATTTAATGTTAAACCACAGGTTTAATGCTAAAGCAAACTTTTTCCTAGTCATTGAGAAGCTTATTATGAAATATATATCAAAAGGGAAAAGAATCAGAATGGCTAAAACAATCTAATAAAGGAATAAATTGCAGAGAATGACTCACCTGACATTAGAGACTAGCAAAGATCTAAAGTAATTATGATAGCACTATACTGATAAAACAGATACATAGCTCAACAGAACAGAAAAGAGAATTCAGAAATAAGTCCACTTAAAAATGTTCATCAGAATCTTGATAAATGCACAAAAGCAATTCAGTGAAGCAAACAGCCATTTCAACAAATGATATTGAAGTAATTGGATATCCATAGTCAGGAGGAAAACCAAGAGAGTGAGGAGGAAGAGGAGGTCAACCTGACTCTTGCACTGTATGTAAAAATTAACTGAAAATCAATATTGATTTAAATATACAACATAAAATGTTTGAAAAAGAGGCAGCAGGAAATCTTCAGGATCTGGGGCTTGGTGAAGAGTTCTCATACTTGATGTTTAAATATGATTCATAAAATCACAAAACAAATAAATTGAACCTCATCAAAGTAAAAATGCATATTCTGTTAAGCCCATTTGAAGGGGACACAAAGACAAGCTACAGACAGACTGGGAGAAAATATTTTCAAACAGCATATCTGATGTCAAAGAGCTAGTATCAAGAATTTAAAACTTATAAAACTCAATAGTAAAAAAGAAAATAACAGTTGAAAAGAGGCTGTCCAGCCTATGGCACTGTGGTTAAGGCAGCCCTGTGGAGGCCGTTTCCTACTCTCTCTCTTTCTCCAAGCACCCTCACCCCCTGGCGAGATTTTTTTTAATGCACAAAAGGTTAGTTATTAGGGAAATTAGCATTTAAATCACAGTGAGATATCTGTACACAGCTATCAGGATGATTCAAACAAACAATACTAGTTTCACATCAGATGCCCATGAGAATGCAGAAAAACTGGATCATTCATATGTTGCTAGAGGGAATATAAAATGGTATAAATTACTTATAAAAGTTTGACAGTTTCTTATGTGACACAGCAATTACACTTCTGGGCTTTTATTCCAGAGAAAATAAAATGTATGGTCACATAGAAATCAGTACACAAGTATTCACACTGGCTTTATGCTTACAGCCAGTGAAGACAGAGAATAACTGGATAAATGGTTAAAAACTTGTGGTACATCTATCCCATGAAATACTACTCAATAATAAGAATAAAATAACTATGATTATATGCTGAGTGAAAAATGCCGGTCTATACAGGTTGTATATAATGAGTCCATTTACATAACACTTCTGCGATAACAATATTATAGAAATAGAAAAGGTATTCAAGAAATACTCTGTGTCTTGACTATATCAGCCTCACTATATTGTCTATAATAGTGTACTATTGTTACTTACGATGTTAACATCTGGGGAAACTGCCAAAATGTATGCTAGATCTCTCTGTATTATGTCTTACAATTGCATATAAATCCAGTTATGTTAAAATGCAAAGTTAATTTTAAAAATTCATTGATATAAGTTATCCTGACAGAGTGAGGTACTAGGTAAGCTGTCCATGCTCTGATACTCAAAAGCATATCAAAGGCTTTGTGTCCTCTATCATGTTTAATGATGGGTTTGATATACAGACGGTGATTTGTATTGGAAAGAGTCTACTAAGCGTCATGGAAATCTAACATGACAGGTTTAAACATAACTGGAGATACATTCACTCACATAATCAAACTAAGACGCAGCTTTCCTGGAAGATGACTAGATTGGAGACCTTAAATGCTAGCGGAATTCTCCTTACCCAGCCTCTGATCAGTACTTTCTTTCACATGTTTTCTTTTTGCCTATATTTTCCAACAGATGACTACAAAGATGTAAGTAAAGTGAATCTAGGTTTACAGTTCTAAAGTCACATAACCAGAGAGGTTAAAAAGCTGTCATCACTGGTTCCACTGAAATAGATTCTGGGAAAACTCTATTGAGTCATTTGCCCATTTCTGAACCAAAACCTTGACTAGAGAATTGGGTTGTATGATCGGTTCAGGCTTGGTCTCATGTTAACAGTGTGATTGGAACAGAAAGTATGGAATTGAAGAAAGCTTTGAGCAAAATTACATTACCAAGAAAGTAGATGATTTTTCATAATAATGAGGATACAGTTATCAGATACTACCTAATGAGCAATATAATAAATATTGACAAAAGAACAATATCTAAATTCCCAACATATCATTAGACCTGATTCTCTTTCATTTGGGCCTTGAATCATTAAATATTGGTTCCAGAAATTGGTGGGTACAAACTGAGCAGATGGGCTGACAAAGATTTATACTAACATCACGAGGTAAGGACATATTTTATTAAACAAGTGAGGTTGGAAAGAAACTGATTTGGTTACTGGATGTGACTGAAAGATTTAGAAAATTATTGGTTTATATTCTATGTAATACTTCTATCAATTGGTTTATTTCTTAAAATAGAAAATAAAATCCTGGGCATCTAAGCAAAATAGAATTATTAGAAAGTATACCAAGTAATTTACCATATTCAGTGATAATTGAAGGTCTGGGTTTGGAATTCAAAAATAAAGCTGACCATAGATAGCTAGCAAATAAGGATATCAGAATAGTTTTGTATCAGGAATAGTCTGGTGAGAACACTGCATCTGTAATTCCTGGCTTCTAACAATTTCTTCCATCTTGGAGTCAACAGCTCAAATACAAAATACTGGTTAAGTAGAGGTCATGGAATTTTGAATATTTATTTAGCCTCTTAGCTTCTGTAGGGAA
>NW_006201854.1:776354-780036 GCF_000334495.1 Tupaia belangeri chinensis | reverse complement strand
AGATAGTCTTTCTAAATTATCCTATTACTTTTGTATTGTTGAATAAAAAATTACTACAGATTTAACATATTCAAACAATATCCATTAGCTCCTAGCTCTGTAGTTCAAAAATCTCAGTAAGTTTATTGGACTTTTTGGACCTAAGGTTTCTCAAGGCCAAGATCGAGGTGTCCTCAAGTTAGGCCATTTTCTGGAGACTCAGGAAACACCTGCTTCCAACTCACCAGGTTATCTACAGAATTCCGTTCCTTTCTAATAGAGACTGGGGGCATTTCCTTTCTGCCTTTCAGTTAGAAGGCCCTTTCAGCCCTTAGAGACCATTATCCAATCCTTATATGATAGCTCCACCATTTTCAGGACAGCAATTTTCAGATTCGATTTGAATCTTTTTTGATTTCCTCTTCTGCTAACAGCTAGAAAAGGCAGAAGATAGTTTATAAAGGGCTCATGTGATAAGCTTAGGTCTACCTAGATAACCTTCCCATTTTAAATCAGTGGATTAGTACCTTAATTATGTCTATAAAATTCCTGTTGCTATTAAGGTAGCAATGATAGTAGCACCAAAAAGCCATTTAAAATTCTGTCTACAACCCACTCTACCCAAAATAAATACAGTAATAGAAGAGAAAAAAAGAAATACCACCTCAGAATATTGAGGTACTATTAGGAAGGAAGTTTTCCTAAACAGCCAAACAAACAATTAAGACATTAATATTCATTACAGTGTCTCATATTGGAATGAACAATATGTGTCTTGATTGATATGTGTGAATGTAAACATGCAGGTATGTATTACAATAATAGTGATACATAAAAGACTAATAAGTGCCACTTTTATGATGCCCAGGAACTTCGTGGTTATGCAAACGTCCATTGAACAAGAAGCCAGGTGCCCTAGATTCAATTCCCTCCTCAATAATAATATACTCCACACCTTGAATAAATCACTGGCTTTTTCTAGGACTGTGCAATTTGAGCTGTAAAATAAGAGAATTGAGCTAAATTACCTCTAAGAATCTTTTAAACTATAATATCACATTATTGCCAAGCTTTTATGTGGGAAGACTTAGATGTGGGATGTTTTGTGTTTCATCTATTAAATTAAATTATACGTATACAAGAAAATGTCAACTATTTTGTGGAAAATATAATTAAGCTACTAGCTTATTTTAATGCAAAAAAATTTTTAAATCCCTTCTTTTTTTCATACTATGGATCTTTCATGAACTTTATGAAGAGTTCTTTATATATAACATTAGAGAAATTACAGTGGAATTGGTAAATATAGAATTCTGGCACTGATGTACTTTGATTATATTAAAACAATTGCAATTACAATTGCAACATAAATGTATTATTTGGGAAATGATTCTATATAATTAATCCAAAACTATAAAATCGTTGATATTGACTGTCAAAAATACACTTTGGGGTACCATAGCCAAAGAAATGAGTCAATTATTTACACTCCACATTTGCTTAAAGATGTTCATCGTGTCGCAGTTTACAAGAAAGGGAAGTATGAATATAATATAAATGTCTCTTAAATGGATAATTGTTCATTAGCCTATAAAAGAGTAATAAAATATGATAAAGACTAGAATAATTATATTATTAACTATGCCTTTCAACCTGAAATATAGTTAGAGCATCATATTACAAGAATATAAATTTAATATGTTAAGTATATACTATTAATTTTGGAAGCAAATATATAAAAATTAAAGATCTTTAGGGATAGCAGGGTGGTTGCTTTTTGCATATATTTTTTCAAGATTTTGTAACAATTTTCACAAATGGAAAACAAGGTAGTGCCCCTCAGTAAATGTATGCCTTCCATTTTTAAAGTTGTTTTCTCATCATTAGATGGAACCTACTTTCAGTAGTCAATTAGTGAAACTAGTACTTCTTAGAATGCCATGGTAGGAGAAGAGATACAATGGTATTTGTGCTATATTCAGTCTTCATGCAAAGTTGTGCTGATACTAATTTAGGTTCTTACCGCTATGTTGTATTATTCTACTTGTCCAGTTTTGTGATTTTGCTACAACACGTTCTGTTCCAGTTTGACCCATATTTCTTTATTCGTTGCTTCTGTATCTCCCTCTATATTATGACAAGCACCTAAACTCCAGATTCTGTGTTAATCCATAGGCTTCTCTTAGTTTCTGCCTTGGGCTTGCCTTCCCTAGTGTCAAACATCACAAGATACCTCTAGTCACCTACTTCCAGCTGTAGCCCTTCAGCACTGAAGAACTCTCTCCACTGTCAGATGACCCTGTATTCCATGTACATAAGGAGGACTGTATTGGAATTTGTGCCAAGTTATTGGTCATCACCAGTATGTCAGCCAAAATCAAGATTCTGGAGATCAGAACTAAAAATGAAATGAACTATTTGGTTTTCAGGACAGATTTAAACAAACAAACAAAAAATTGTAATGTAGAGGTTAGTTGAGAGTTCACTACTGAGACTGAAGCAATTAAGAGGAAAGGCAGATAACTCAGGACTAAGACCCTGATTTGTTCATGTTCTCCAGAAGATTCAGATTCCTCATTAATAGGTCCTAATGAATATCAGAAACCTGGAAAGTGAGTCCTAAAGAAGGTTTAAGACATGTGAATAAGCTCATTGCAGCAAAGTATGGTGGCACAGGAAGTAGATTCTTTACAAACAGTATTAGGTAGTAAAATATACCCCAGAGGTTAGCATACCAGACCTCCTATAATCTCCATGGCTAAACAAGCACCCATGTAACATTTGTATCACAAATCAAATTCATTCTCCAGAAAACAAAGTCTAACAGATTGAAAATTTATTAGCATCTGCTCTGTTGTGATTATGGCTTTTAAAATGATTCACATCACACGTGTAAAATGCACAAATACATTTCACCATTGCAAAATACATGGCATTTGGTTGTATATAATGGGAGATTTTATCTGACACAGGATGCTGCCTATTTTATTGCTCCTTGCCAAGAGAATGCTTGGAATGCTATTATTGGCTTAATATAATAATAAAATGAGATTGCACCCCATACAAAAGCCAGAAGGACACCCATATTGAAGAAAGTAGATGAACTGATTTCTCTTAGGACATAAACTACTCTTTTGTGAATTTAACTTTAAGAGAGAGCATTGTTTGAATAATCATATATTGAGGTATCCCTTCTCAAAATACAGTTTTATTGTTACAAATAAAAACTACTCTTTTCCCAAGAAACTTCAAAGATATTATTTGTTTTCATTGAGTCTCTGTGATTTCCGAGGACACTCATATCAATGGATAAGACTGTGAGGTCGGACTGTGAATAGAGAAGACTGGACGAGAAGATGTGGGTCACCACAAACATTTGACTTTCATAAAAGCTGCTTTCCATTTACTTGTCAGCAAGCAAATCCATAGAAAGAGGCAAGTCCATAGTGATTTAGATGACTTCATTCTTTCATTCTTTGCACTGCTCTTAGAGATTTACAACTATAAGATACAATGAGGTTCACTGAAATCAATTTTTTTTTTTAGAGGTTTTGTTATGGGGTGCGTGCACTTGCTAAACAGACAGAGAGAGACAGAGAGACAGAAAGTGAGAAATCACCCCACAGGGGGAATGGCCACACTGCAATCTCTTCTCCTCCATTCTCCTCTCAGGATCTTGGGCACACACGCACATGCACCTGGC
>NW_006201854.1:769699-775959 GCF_000334495.1 Tupaia belangeri chinensis | reverse complement strand
GCTGCTTATCCCCGAAATCAATTTTTAACGACACATATTTAGGCATCAAGAAATGAGGAAAGAGATCGAAGTGGTGTTGCAGTACATAGTATGTAGTCCAGAAACTGTTGACAAATGTGGTACCTTCTCTTGTAGGCTTCTAGATGTATTTATTTTTGGAAACCCCATAAGCTGTTTTTTTTTTACTTGTGTTGCTAGATACTCTGGTGTCAGTTATATTGGCTTTCTCATGTTCCGTAGAGTCATGTATCTCACTTAGTGCCTTCCATACTAGCTGAGTCCAATTCCAGATTTGGACCTTCTTTCTGCTTCTGTCAATGCTAGATATAACTAGATTTAGCCACGCCTAAAATGTACAGAAATAATAAGGGTAGTGGCCATGTCTTGAACATCTGTCTTCATTGCCCCTTCCACGCCAAGGCTCACTTAATAATTAGTCCTCAGATTTTGAATAATTAAATATTCATAAGTGAGCTCACTCCCCCTGCCTCGCTGGTGAGCTCAAGAGAGTAAGGAGGCAGGTTCTGTGCTTTGTCTGTGTCCAAGAATTTAATTCACTCACCTATTCATTAGACCTGGGAAAATAAGTGCAGGGATGAAAAGAGATAAAAGACCACCCCAGACAGATGGAGAATCAGATTGTAATGAACAGAACTACTGTTCATTGCACCTCATTGCAGCTCAGTTGGCAGTTCAGGGTTTACGGTGCACTTTCTGTCTGAATGGCCTCGTTTACCAGAAAGGTGTATTGCCCAAGAGACAGGCCGAGGATATTGCCCACGTAGAGTCTGATTCAACACACACGTGTGCACACACACACACACACACACACTTTTTCCATTTCCATTTAAAAATCCAGAGTGGAGAATGCTCCAAACAGTAAAATTTAAACTGTTCCATCTCAGTGTTCACTCTTTCATTAATATTCACAGGATACTGAAATAATCTGAATATTTCAGGCTGACAATTAATCCCTTTTCTTGCTTACTCAACATGGTCCTTTTAAAATAGACTTTAGTCAGAGAATGACCATTTGTCCGTGTTTTTTATTTCTTTCTTTCTTAAGTGTTTTTTTTTTTTTTTTTTTTTTTTTTTTTTTTTTTTTGCCATAGGGCTTGTACACTCACTGGAGAGAGACAGAATGAGGCAGTGAGAGGGAAAGTGAGAAATCATCCCCCAGAGACAAGGCCATACCGCAATCCCTTCTCCTCCAGTCTCTTCCTGGAATTTTTGCCAGGCATGCACGCTGCGTGTGGGCGCACATGCACACACACATGCATACACACACCTGGCATGATTTTCAAACTGCCAGGTCTAGGACTAGAACCATTCTTGGCCATGTGGGAGACCAGCACCTTAACTAGCATGCCACCTTCTGGCCCCATTGTCATGTTTTTATAAGCTTGAGATACAAGGCTTGATGTACAATGAGACTTCAAAAAGTTCATGAGAAAATGGAGTTAAAGTATGAATTTATTTTGATGTATATTTTTGTTTGAAATCTATCTACTTTTTCATAATATAAATTTTTCATGTTCTTTCTGAAGACCCCCTCAAATTTGTTTATTAAACAATTTATTAAAATATTTTCCAGAAGATGTATGTGCTTGCTAGAGAGGCATAAAGAGACAGAGGAAGAAGGAAAGGGAGATAGCACTCCCTTCTCCTCCATCTTTCCATCCTGTTGGAGTTTTGAGCACTCAAGCACATGCACCCGGCATGTTATTAAACTGCCAGATCTGGGACTCTAACTGCTGGGCTGATCATGTGGGATCTTGCTGTCTTAACAACCAAGCTATGAATCTGGCCCAACAAGGTGTTTTTTGTTTTTTTGTTTGTTTGTTTGTTTGTTTTTAATGTTTATTTCTTCCATGAACAAGAGAGAAAAAGAGGGTGAAAAAAGAGATCATCTTCAACAGAGTTTTGATACCACTATCTACCCTCAGTCTCGGACAGTCCCAGATCATGGTCAAGTAAGCACCCAATGTACTCAGGGAGGACTTTGGACTTGAACCAGGAAATGCTTTGCTTCATAGAGCATAGCCTTTTACTGCTATGTCACTGCCTGGCCCTCTTCATTCAGTAGCTATTCACTGAAGCCTTGTCATATGCCATTACTGTACTTGGTACTAGAACAATAGTGAAAGTCAAAGGGGGCATCTTATCTTCACAGGGCTTGCAACCCATGAAATCTGTAAGAATTTTAAACACAGCAGAATGTTTGTGCTAGTCTTTCAAATGACTTTCAGATGTGGAAATCAACCTCCGAGATCTATGGAGACTTAGGAAAGTATGCAGGGAGAGATAGGCAATATAATCAACTCTACTCCAATTCATGTTTTATTTTAATACATAATACAGGTTGACATATACACGTCTCTCATAAAGTCTTCTTTTGAAATTTTGGCCCTTAGACAAGATTATAATTATTTATTTCATTATATTCTTCTTTTAAGCACTATGACTTTCATGATTACAAATTTTTTATCTATCCCATTTACCAATAAATCCCCTGTGTCTAGCAGAGTGCCTGTCATAAGGTAGATAATTAATAAATTTTGACTGCACTGATGAATTAATGAAAGTATAAATGAAGGCATTTTCTTGCCATTACATATCCTAGGAAGCTTTGACAATCAACACATAAATTGGATAACAGGAAAAGCAAACAATAATGACCAATTCTTTAGTTTTTCTAATATCCAGACTAGCACTTTGGGAATATTATACTTTGACAACCCTAGAAGGCAGATCTTTTTTCATATTTGACAAATAAAAGAATAAAATAAAATAAAACTTAATAATGTTCACAGAACTTTCCCTGGTCATGTAACTACTTAAAATCAAAGTCAAGATATAATTATGGTCATCTACTTAACTTCAAATTCTGAGTGTGTTATCAATAGTGAATATCCTTGAGCTGTATAGAATAACTTACTGTAACAAGATAAAATCTATAGAGAAAAAAAGTTTATTCTTTATTCCTTTCTTTCTCCCTTTTTCTTTCTTTCTTCCTTTCTTTTTGTTTCTTTCTTTCTCTCTTTAAGTTTGCCATACAGTGCATATATTTACCAGAGAGAGAATCTATAGAGGAAAAAGTGAGAAATCACCCCTCGCCCCGCATGAGGATGACCATGCTGCAACCCCTTCTCCTCCATTCTTTTTTCAAAATTTTGGGCACCAATGCACATGTGCCAAGCATTTTTCAAACCATCATCTGGAGCTCAAACCGCTCAATTGGCCATGTGGCATCCAGTCATCTTAACCTCTGTGCTACTTGCTAGCCCAAGGTTGATCTTTTGATACCATAATACTCTAATGTAGAAGAAAAGTGGACTTCAGATAAACACATATAAAATAAAACAAATTTTGTCAAAAGCAAGCAGAATTTGAATTAGTAAAACAATGTATCTGCAAAAAAAGTCTAAAGTCATTAAATCATTAATTACATAATTAATACAATTAGCGCAACAGTAATCTATTCTTTTGTACTATGTTTAGACCAGAGCTGGAGAAGAATGTCTAGTTTTGGGAACCAGCAGTTAGCGTAATGGCTGTCACTGGACTCCCACGTAATCGACCGTGGTTCGCGTCCTGGACCCAGTGGCTTAAATCTCAAGCCGGGCACGTGTGTGTGCGTGCCCAAGATCCTGAGAGGAGAATGGAGGAGAAGGGATTGCGCTGTGACCATCCCCCCTGTGGGGTGATTTCTCACTTTCTGTCTCTATGTCTCTCTCTGTCTGTCTGGCGAGTGCACGCGCCCTATAGCAAAAACCTCTCCAAAAAAAAAAAGAATGTCTAGTTTGGGGCAGCATACTTGTAATAGAACCTTATTCAACTATAGCCTGTCTGTAGGACAATGACTACCACTGGGAAAAGGCTCAAGGACTTGTCATAAATAGAATGGGGTTGTTTATTCTGCAGTAAACAGACACGAGCTGGGGTAATTTGATTTCAGCCTTCAGATAGTGGAAGGGCCATGTAGGTAGAAGAAACAGATGGATGTTGTCTGGTATTAAGGAATAAAATTCTGTTCTGAATGAAAAACCTCAGAAAGGTAGTTTTAGTTCAAATAAGAAAAAGGCATGGGAAAATGTTCCCAGAGGTTCATACCTTGCATGTATTTTTCTAGCTGTCTAGCCTGGGATTCAAGCCGTGGAGTTATCCATGTGGGATCCAGCTTTCTTAACTGCTAGTCCATGGGGCTGGCCTTACATAGGCTAATTTTATCTTTATGTATGCATATATTACCCATGCAGGAAGTAGTCATGTTTTCCATGTTTCCACACAGATGAAATTTTGTAGGCATACCATACCGCAGCACAGATTTATGTAGGCATCAGACTCTTGACGTATGTGGACTGGATGAATCACACTACCTGTTAGAGTATAAAAGAGCAAACATTAGTAAAACTGATAATACGCCTTGTGGTGGTGACTCAACCAAAGCAAGTACATCTGTCACAGAGGAGCAGCCTGCCAGCTTTTCACCAGGGGAAATGCAATTGAATAATAATGCACCATACATAAAGCAACTTCAGTAATGCTCTCTGCCAAGTTAAATCCCCTTAAGTTAGAAATGTGCACACAGACTGGGCAAATGCACAGTCACAGAGTAGAAGCAGGCCAAAACCTTTTCGCTCAGAAGATAACATCTTCAATTCATAGAGCCATTCAAAGAGTGTCAGGCGCAGTATTCAGAACTGAGGCTAGTGTGATTAGCACAACATATTCTCTGCAATTTTAGTCATTCAAGTAGAGTGATGGAAACACAGAATAGTAGGGAACCTCTTTGGGGAGATGCTATATCAGCTACACAAGAGACCCAGCGAAGAGAAAGAGCCCTCTAAACAGAAGACAAGGCAAGTACAAAGGGCCTGGGGTGAGAGAGCTTGACATGTTTGGGAAACGTCCGGAGAGCATAGTAACTGGAGCAGAGTAACCCTGGGAGGAGAGCAAGGTAATAGATAAAGCCAAGGACATAATCAGAAATAAGATTCCAGAGGCTTTATAGGTCAAGGTTTCGTGTCCTCTGAAATATGCACATTGTGGTCAAGGCAGATTTTTTCAGAGTAGAAGGTGGAAAATCTCAACAAACATTCTTTTTTTTTTTTCAATAATTTATTTAAGAGGTTTTTGTCTTAGAGCACCTGTGCTTGATATAAAGAGAGAGAGAAAAAAAGTGAGACATCACCCCTGGAGGATGACCACACCACAATTCCTTTTCCGCCATTCTCCCCCTATAATCTTGGGTACACACGCACATGTGTCCAGTGTGATTTTCAGGCCACCAAGTTCAGCTCTCCAATCATGGTCAGTTGTGGGGGAGTCCAACGATGTTACCACTATGCCATTTGTTGGTCCCCATTGTAAATAATTGTTTTAAAATAATTACTTACTTTAATTTATTATTATCTATTTTAAATTTGTTATAAGGCATGTGTACTCATGAGATTAAGAGAGAGAGAGAGAGAGAAAGTGAGCCTCCAGGTTTGGGACTTGAACCATGGTCAGTAATGTTGGAGTCCAGTGCCTTAATGACCATACCATCTTCTGGCCCATAAACAAACATCCTTAAAACCTTTCCTGGTAAGCTCACAGAATCATCTTATGAAAAATGCAAAGACTGGGTGTTTTCCTTGGATTCCTTTACTCTCTCAGTCCTGATTTTATTTTATTTTATTTTATTGATTTTATTTCCATTCATTTATTCACTTATTCATTAGTTTCCACTATGTGCCATATCTATGGTACTCTCTGGGTAAAAAATAAATAAACAATATAATAAGGTTTCTGGGGTCAGTAGGTGGCATGGTGGTTGAAGCACTGGATTCCCACATAGCAGACCATGGTTCAAGTCCTGGACTCAGTGACTTGAAAAATCACACTGAGCCCATGTGTGTGCATGCCCCAAATTCCAAAATAATAAAGGAGAAAGGATTACGGTGTGGACATCTCCTTTAGGGGATGATTTCTTACTTTCTCTTTCTCTGGATCTCTCTGTCTCTCTGACAAGTATATACACCATATGGCAAAATCTTAAAAAAAGAAGACAATGAGATTCCCGTCCCCAAGATATTGACATTTCAATAGGAAATAAAAATATATTCACAGGAAATGAAGTGTAGTAATAACTACATGCACAAATTTATTCAGAAAATACATGTGTCTGTAAGTCCCTGCAATCAATGCTCATAGGTGATCTGGTATAGGACATTCTGACATGCAATTCTGGGATCCACAGGTTTAGAAAACCAGTG
>NW_006201854.1:765836-769668 GCF_000334495.1 Tupaia belangeri chinensis | reverse complement strand
AATGCCGAGCACAGCTTTCTTTGCCAAGCTTGGGAAAATTAGCAATAAAGACAGGAAAACATTATTTTGTTGTTTTTAACTAAACTCTATAACTGGAATAATATTACCTTTAATGAGGCTGGGGAACTTCCTCTGAGGAGTCTAAAGCCCTTTACCGATGCTATTCCATTAATTCTCCTTGTGTCTGGAACTTGGCACCTGAAGCACAATGCATTATGCAAAACCAAAGCACACTTTGCATAGAGAAAAGACTCTGTTTCAATGTTTCCCTTGTGCTCAACTTCAAAATGTCGACAGATCTGCCATCAGGACATGTTCTTTTATCCATGTTTTTGGCATTAAGATCATCCAAGAGTGCATATTATCTTAGAGATAGACATATATACACCTACAGTTAGTTCATGGAAAAGACATATGATATAAAAGAAACTTACAGATGGATTTCAAAATTTTTTTGCACCAAAATAAACTTATACTTTCATTCCATTTTTCTACAAACTTTCTGAAGTCCTCTCACACACAGAGATGCCTTTTAAGTATCTCTTTCTCTCTCTATGTGTGTATATATAGAGAGAATAAGATGGACAAAAATGTAACATGAATCCTTTACTGGATTTAAGAATAGGGTTTTAGGGAGCATCTGAGCCAACGACACTGTTTACAAAAATATTTTGTAAATTATTTTGAGAATTCTAGTAGTTAAAATGCTAATTAGATGAACTTATGTGCAAGCAGATTTAATACAACCACTGTACCCAGTCTGGTGCAAGACATTTTGAAAAAGAAGAACGAGATCAAGACAAGTTATATGCTTCAGGCTTGAGGAATAAGGATCTTGCATAAACCAGTTAATTTAAATGCAGAATTAGAACAAGTACTAGATTGGGCAATTTAGCCTCTAAGTGTTTCTCAGAGTTCAAAGAAGGTAGAGATCAATGTCACCTGGAAAGATAAAAAAAATATTTATGATGAGCAATGGAATTGAACTGGTCTTTGAAGATTAGAGAGAATTCATAAAGGTGATGTTGTGATACAGTTTGGTTCCAGGAATGTAGAATTTGGCTTAATTCAAATATTCCTAGATCCAAAAGCAACCCAAGATCATCCATATTTTCCAAGGGTGGATAGAGGAGTATGCCACATCATAAATTCCTGGGCCCCATATTCTTTTCATAATTCTATGTATTTCCTGAGCGATGGAGGTATTTAAATGATCCTGTGGATTTCCTGTCATTTCACAATCTAAATTCTTTTCCTCTACTTTCTTGTTATCTGTCTGGATATCCTTTGGCCCATACTTCTTCAAACAGACTTTCCTTTCTTGTGCCACCATGTTTTTTAAGGTTTTTGCCATAGGGTACATGTGCTCATGAGAGCGAGAGAGAGAGAGAGAGAGAGAGAGAGAGACAGTAAGAGGGAAAGTGAGAAATCACCCCCTGGGGGAGGGGACTGCCACACTGCAAGGCCTTCTCCACTATTCTTCCCCTGGGATTCACACACACACACACACACACACCCACACACACACACACACACATGTGCCTTGTGTGATTTTCAAGCCACCAGTTCAGGACTTGAACCTTAGTAGGTCATGTGGAAATCCAGCACCTTAACCACCACTCCATCTGCTGGCCCCTCTACCATCATCCTTTGCCTCTCTCCTCTCTCAACTTCACTTCTCTTTTCTCTTGATTCAATTTTAAGCCATGTATAAATATGACATAAAACACTTCTTTCCCCAAACATCTTTAACTCAATACCTTTGGGAAAAGCCTAATCTCTGTTTGTTTGTTTACTAGGTTTTGTGATAATATAGGGAAAAACAAACAAAACAAGAAAGAGCAGCTTATAACTGGGCATTAAAATCACTATGGCTAGAATTAGTGAATAACCCATTCTCCATTCTCTCTACAGCAATCTCGTACGAGTTTCTGGCTCTGGAATCAGGCTACCTGGGATTGTAACTCAGAGCCATCACTTTCTAGCTGTGAAAATTTATATGGAGATGATGTGGTGGTTGGCTGGCTATACAGGTTCTTGATGCTTCAGACAAAGACCTGAATGAAACATGTCAATAGTGAAAGAAAAGGATAGTTTATTAAGTAAAAGCAAAAGTACACTCCTGAGAGATAGGAGCTAACCCTAGAATAAGAACAGAAAGAAGGTTCAAGTGCCCCAACAATCACCTTCTATGGGATTTATAGTTCCTTAACCAGTAGATTATTGGCTGGGCCCACTAACTGCTTTCATCCTATTAGCTATATACGAGTGTGTCTGGGCCCCTGATTCATCTCATTGGCTATCAACTAGACATTCTCCACTGAAAGTCTCCCACCTACATTACCTGGAGCAGGGAATTTTCTGCCGTGATCAGTTTTCCTAAGTAGCTGTATAGGCAGGTGCTCCAACCCCCTTCCTTATCTGCTTCCATTTCTGGCTTTCTTTCTACCTCCGGATCTATGACAAGGAGTTGTGCTGAGGATTAAATGAGTTATCATATAGGTAGATCCTTAGTGTCTGGGATGTTTTCTAAAGTTCCAGAAGACTATTAGCTACTAACATTATCATACTTACTAAATATCTGAGTGCTAATACATTGTCTTCCCAGTCAATCAAGGGGAGCAGAAACTACCTGATATTTTCATATTCAGAAAAGTTCGGCTCTCTCAGTTTCAGCTTCATCCATTCAGGTGATACCAGTCCTTCCCTTTCACAGTCTTTGATAAGTACCACTTAAGAGTTTCCAAAGAAAAAGAGGTTTATTCCTAAAAGAGTATGGTTTTATCCTTCTTGTTTTTCTCCCTATCCAAGTAGTATAGAGTCATACAGTCATAGAAAATAAGAGATCTAATATAATCCTTAGAGATCCATAGGGGCCAGCTGCTTCATTTTACAGATGAGTAAACTAAGGACCAGAAACATGAATGGAATTTCTCAAGGTCTCCCACATAACTAAGGTCAAAGAAATAAAAATTGGATTCCTTCCAGATGTATATCTCTTTCTAAATATGTGATACTGTTATACCCATTTATGAAATAATATTATTCACTTTTTAAAACCAAAGCCAACTTTATTTGAAGCATGAGGATGCAATGTTTTCAATTAATTTTTAAAGGGTTTTTGGAAGACCACTGATCAAAATTGTCATACTGTTTCCATCGAGTACACTACATTTAGACAGGTTTTTTCCTGACTGTAGAATCCTCACTTTGCTCTTCTTAGATCATTTCATTTTTAAACTCTGGAATTATAGATTTTTAATCTCTTCAACGTGTAAGCTGCTTCCAGCCTCTTGCCATTTTACAGCACAGGAATATCTTCTTCAAAGACTTGGGGACATGTAATCAAGGGAGAATCATTCCTATCACCCAGTCTTGGAGGGAGGGTAGCAGCCTTGATCAGCAAACATATCTGATATGCTTGGCCATGCTCACTAAGGTCCTCTGGTAATTTCCCACTGGCTCACTTCATGGCAAAATTAAAAAGAATTTAAAAAAAATGGTCTTGACTTTTGTTTCAGCAGAATTGAGCTCAATCCTGTCACGAAATCTCTTACCTACTGCAGTAGCCTGAATGAAATCTACATTGCTGTTTCTAACAAAGACTTGGCCAATTTTATTTTGACACCATACAGCCAGGACAGAGGGTTGCTCCAGCCCAGCTTCCCCTTTGATTTGGGAAAGCACAGGAAGTTAGCTGGAAGCAGTCCAAACATTGCCAATTCATTTGCATTTAAATTGCCCAAATGGCATTTGGTAAGAGCTTTTTGATGTCCGAGGAGGCTTTGGAGGCTTTTAAACTTCAAAACAGAAGGTCAGAATTGATCAGCAG
>NW_006201854.1:730142-765434 GCF_000334495.1 Tupaia belangeri chinensis | reverse complement strand
AGCAGGAAAAGAACCTCAGTGCTAAGTGGTGGAGTTGAGTTCTGAACTTCGGACTTGGAAGCTGATTTCAACTTCAGACCCCAGGGAAGATGAATCAGGCAAAACCAGGTGGGGTTATCTTGTGTCATAGTTTTTAGAATCTATGACCCAGTCTCCTGTCCTTTTCTCTGATTTGCTAAAAACAAAATAAGACAAAAAATGGAACAAAGAAACAAGTTTAGACACTCTAACTTTTCTTTTCTGAGATAATAGTGCATCAAAATCTGCTCATTTTTGCCATGCTCAAACCCTAGCATGTATTCATTGAAAAATCAGCATATTAGTAGGTAATGTTTTTATTTATAAAATATGGATAGCAAATATTCTTATCTTATAAGGTTGCTTGCTGTCTAGAATAATGACAATAATAATAATGTGATGATGGTGGTTGTGATGTGGGTGGTGATGATTAATTGAGCACTTTCTATGTATCAGGCACTTGTTACCATTTTTAAAAACCACAAAAATCTAAGACAAAGAGTTGCGTCAGCCAGCTTCCTCAATTATTTATAACAATGGTATAATGTATGTTTTATTCTTATTTACAAAAAAAAAACTGGACACATAGAAATGTTAAGAAACTCATCAAAGGTCATACAGCTAGCAATAAAATAGTGGGAAACAAATAGGTGAACCCATTGAGAGAGTTAATCATTTCTATAAAATATTTAAGCTATTTTGTCTGTAAGAAACAGTCAAGCCATAGTATATTATCATTAAAAATCATAACAAATTTAATTACCATTAAAAAAAGTTAATTCCAACAGAGCTCGTATCAATACTGGTATTCTATACCAAACTCTTCCATCCCTAACTTCCTATTTATCCATCAATCACACTAACTCGCCTGCTATTATTCTCTCTATAACGACCCCAAACCAAACTCTAGATCTTGGAGTGTCTTCTATGGTCACAAGTTTGATCCCAGCTTTCCAGCACAAGTTATGTCTTCTCTGCTGATCAAACAATGCAGAAAAAAAAAAAAAAACCACAATAAAAGCAAGAAATCTGCAAAATAGAGGATACAAAGAATAGATAAAATGGTAACTTTGGTGCTTGACAGGAAAGATGGTTTAGGCACAGGGATTACATGAGCAGGGTCTGTAGAGGAACAGGAGGAGAAAGCAAATGAGAATTGAGGCAGGCCAGCAAGTGGTGTGGTGGGTCAGGTGCTGGATCCCACATGGTTGACTCCAAGATTGGAGTTCTAGTCTGGCAGCTTGAAAAGTATGCCGGGTAGGTTTGCATGTATGCCCAAAATCCCCCCTAGGGTGTAATTTCTCCTTTTTTCCCCCTCTCTCTCTCTCTGTCTCTTTTTCTTCCCAGATAGTACATGTGCCCTATAGCAAAAAGTCTAAAAAATAAAATTAAAAAAAAAAAAAACCAGCTGAGGTAATGCTACTTTGATAGAGCATGTATGTAAGGAATTAGGGCAGTTGTGGGTAAAGATTATACAGAAAATGGAATATGAGAAACTAGCATTGTGGAATACTCTGGACACCATGCTAAAGGCTCTAGAAAGATACCAGCATTGCTTTTTCAAACAGGAGACATTATTTAGACCATTACTGCTGAGGAGGGGGGGAGGAGCACTTGAACACCCAGGTTCTAGTTTATCCTCATTCCAGTTAAATTCCCTGAGTTCCAGTGATCCACAGAGCATTTATCTGCCACCTATACCATTCCGTGCAATTAGTCCATTTAGTCTTGCTTTGTAGAATAACCATGCTAAAACAGGCCTTAGAAATCTAGTTCAATTTTTTCATTTTACCAGTAAATCAAATTGGATTTAAAGATACAAAGTAAGGAAATTCACTGAGGTGTCCCAGCTCACTAGAAGCAGATCAAGACTATAGACAAGGTTGGATTCTTTAAGGAAAGGGGATCAATGACTATCTGGAAATTATTTGCACTGTATTACAAAAAAGTGATTTTTTCTATCAATGAAATTGATTAATCTAAAATTTCAAAAACAACCATTAATGAGTTTTTCCAAGAAGACTTTAAGAGATGCAAATAAATTATGTTTAGACATGATTGTTTTCTTTGTCTCATTTAAAAGTCATAATGGGAGAAGAAATGTGGGAAGCAGACATACAAAAATTAAAAAATAACCCTCCTTAAGTTCCTTTGGTTCCCAGACTGGAAAGGGTGTATTTCCTAGAATACTGTGGTGATACTAGAAACAACACAGACAAGACAAACAAACAAACAAACAGTCAATGATGCTGTATTTAATTGCAAGTGATTCCATATCTTCTCCTCTGACTGCTTAAGTACCTGGGCCATCTGGTATCAGACCCAATGCACACACTCCACCAGAGGACATTACTCCTGGCTCTGCATGTTGCAGGAAATAAAGGCTCTGCTTAGGTTATTGTTCTTCCAAAGAGGATTTCAACAAAAACACACAAAAAATGGCAGGTGGGAAAAATAATGGTCATAATATTGACTGTGCAAATGAACAGAAAACATTGAATTTTCTTTAAATCTTTAAACTCAGGAAGGGTAAAATATGATCTCTTTATACTTGGGATATTTTGTAAAAATATGGCCATAATAAAAATGTTTTCTAGGGTTTAGTGAGCATGTATAATAACAATAATAGTAATAATAAAATAAATATGTGAGGTCCTCAGAAAGTTCATGAAACATGCATATTATGAAAAACAGTATGCATAGATTTTTTAAAAATTGCACCAAAATAAACTTATACTTTAGTTTCCGTGAACTTTCAGAAGTTCTCTTGTGTATGTAAGCAAAGAGCCTGCAAAAATTTAAAGAAATTCAGCAAGAAAATGGGGATACAAACTTGAGATTGAGAATGATGTATAGAAAGGTAACCTTGAGATACTGCATTATACATTTATTTATTTGAATTAATTCATTTCTTTGTTCAAGAATAAGAACATTCTATAAACCTTTTCTTATATCAAATGAACCCTGTGCATCTGCTGCTCTTAGAGAGGACCCTAACTCAGCTCACAGGCAAACAGGGACAGACTACAGAGTCTGGAAGAAAAACAGAAGGTTTTAGAATGGCTTAGCTATGCTGATGGAGTAACAGTGGGCAAAAGGCATGTTATTAAAGGTATTTTTCCAGATAGGTTTTCTTTCTCCCATGTCAGAAGAAGAATTGAGACTTGGAGGGAAATTAAAACAACTTGCCCAAAGTCACATGGCTAGTATCCTGACAGGAAAGGATTTAAAAGAAATATTCTACGAAGCCCCAGAACATCCAGTGTCAAGTGTTGACTCCCTGACATTAAAACATTTACATTTATTGGACTGACTTTTTGCTTTGTTTATTGTTTCCTCTCTGCTTGAAATAACTATCCCATATCCCATTGTAAATAACAACTACTTTCCATTCTTCTATACTTGTCTCAAAGTCTATCTTTTCTGTGGAAACTTACTTAAATAAGTTAAATAAGTTCCCAATATCTCTCTCTTTTATTATTATTTTTTGTTTGTTTGTTTGTTTTTGTCATAAAGCATGTGCACTCATTGAAGAGGGACAGGGAGAGAGAGGGAAACAGAAATCAGTCCTCAAGGGAAACAACCATATTACAATCCTTTCTCCTCTTGGATCTTCTGGCAAGCATACACATGTACCGCTGTGATTTTTGAGCCATGGGATCCAGGACTGGAACCAATGAGTCAGTCATATGGGATCCAGCTGCCTTAACCTCCATGCTACCTGCTGAAACCCAGAAGTAATTTCTTCTATCTTTGAAACTCTCATGAAATTGTGTATGTACATGTCTTAGTTACTTCACATTCTACTGGGTACTGTAGTAATTATATAATTATTATTCAATAGTTAATATAATTTCAATATCTCCCCTGAAACTGAAAACTCTTTATTTTGCTTTGCAATCCTCACTGTATTCTGAAGTTTATATGAAGAAGAGATTATGTAGCATGTGAGCCAGACCTGGGGCTTAGTGTCAGAAGTACTACAAGTTCTATATCTACCGGTAGCTACAGAATGCAAATCAATTGACATCTATGAGCCTCATTTTCCTAATTCCTATAACAATGATAAATAACAAATGTTTTTTCACTATTTTTATGAAAATCAGATTAGTTAGATAGACAGAAATATGCCTCTATGAAGTATGAACGAGAGTATTATTTAAGTGAAGAGTTCGGCTGCTATAAGAAAGACATTCCAAGGTAAAAAGTCATCAAGAACATGGGAGTTTATTTCTCTCACATGTAATATCATTAGGCAAATATGTTAGGTTGGGAGCAGCTCTCTTCTATGAAGTCACTCAGGATCCAGTATATCTGCAACTTTTTGTTCCTTCAGTTTTGAGTCACTCTCTCTACATTTAGGGCTGGGTCACAGGCTCAGCCACATTCCAACTGACAGGAAAGGGAAGAAGTGTAGTCAAGTTCAATTCTTCATTTAAGCCAAGTGACACAGAAATTATACACCTACTTTCTCCCTATTTTCTGTTGAAAATGCTTGGTCTCCATGGTCATACCCAGCTGCAAGGCCCTAGAAAATGGAGTCTCTAACTCCGTGCCCAATTTGAACTCTTTTATTATAAAGAAGGTGAGAATGAATTTTTTTGGGGAGGGGGCAATTAGCACTTTCAGCCATAGCAAGGAAAAACAAAATAAATTGGGATTAAAGTCACCAGTAATCATTTAGCCATGAAGACTCAATACAGCGCTGACAGATAGGTTTTACATAGGCATAGGATGTAGGAAATCTTTATCAATAGAGTTCATTATGCCTAATGAGGTTAAATGGAGTTGGAAAGATGATCAGGTTATTTGTATATGCGAATTGTGGGCATTCGTGACCAGATTTTAGTTAAACTCACAACTACTACCGTAGTTTTTACAATACAATCAGTACAGAAGAATATAAACAGTTTTCAATTGTCATTTCTTTTAAGTTTATTTATGCATTTCTTCCATGAGAGAGAAACAGAGAGGCAGGTATCCCAAAAAAGGTCTTCATGCCATCATCCACCCCTGTTCTTAAGCATCATGGATCTCGGGCACATACTCACCCTTAGAGTGTTTTTTTTACCCTTGACTTATTGTGAAAAGAATGAGAAACTCACATGTTGCTTGATTCCTTCCTTAAAAGCTATAACTCACTTAGGAACTACTACTTACGTAGTACTCATTACCGGGGAAACAAATTCGGAAGACCTTCCTTTAGACAGTAAGGAAAGTTCCCTAATTAAAGGTCCTGAGGGATACTAACACTTTCTCATTGAAAGATACCCAATCTCCACTTCTGGTTAGAGGCAGGAGGACTGAAAAGACTACCTCATGGTGACCTCGTATGTAACAGACTTCAGAGCATTAAGCAGGGATTTGGGGTTGATATAATGGAGATGTGGGAGCTCTCTCCATACATCTTAGAAACATGATGTGGAGTGAGCAGAGAGATGAGGACCACACTGTATCACATACTACTAACAGTTACTCGTTATTTCTTGTTTATTTCCAAGGAAGAGATGTTTTGGAAACTGCTTGGCAAATTTTAATTATTAATGAAAGTAATGAAAATATTTATAAGAAAACAACTATCAAGTAAATGAAGGAGCACACCAATGAATTCACATTTAATTACCAAACATTGCAAGTGGCAGTTCAACACAGAGCTGCAGCTGAACAAGTAGATGGAGATACAGTCCCAGGGCGCGAGTGCAAACTCTTCCAGGGATGGGCATTAGCTAATGGGGCCGTATAGGGACTTGCTTCCACAAAGAACTAGAGAGCAAATCCTATTTGTGTTAATTTTCAGGCAAATAAAATCTATCTTTGCAGCTTAGTGCCAAGGCTGTACTCCAGGTACTGTAACAAGAAGAACTGTCTTTATCTCATGTTGACACTTTGCTAAAGCTTAAGAATCTTCTAAACACTTACTTCCTGGTTGTGGTTACATGATTTGCCCTTACTGAGCCTCTGAGACTTCATTCTCTAGAATGAGTGTAGGAGAAGTAGTATAGACAATGGTGGTGGGAATTGACTCATGCTTTCAAATGTATCATGTTTCCAACATTTTGAGACTATAATCTCTTCACTCTTGTATGTTCCAAACTAAATAAGTCAATTGGCTTGTACAGCCTGGCCCAGAGAGCTGGTCTAAGCACTGCTGTGGAGCTCTGGTCTGGGCTCTCATGAGTATTTCAGACTGTTGACTAGAGAAACTCAGTTATGGTCGGCATGCAGCTGGGTTTTCCTGGAGCTATCTTCAAGGAGGGAATAGCTTTGGTATCAGGCAACCTATCTCAAAACTTGGCACCACTGGGGCCACAGATGGCGTAGTGGGTAAAGTGCTGGATTCCCACATGGCCAACAGCAGTTTAAATACTGACCTGGCAACTTGAATATCACACCGGTCACGTCTGCAGGACCAAAATCCCAGGAGAAGACTGGAGCGGAAGGGATTGCGGCATGGCCATCAATCAGCAGGGGGGTGATTTCTCACCTCCCCTCTCTTTCTGTTGCTCTACAGCAAATGTATATGTCCTATGGAAAACAAAACAAAACAAAAACAAAATCTTGGCACTATTATTTGAGCATTTTTGGATAAGGTGTTAACCACTCGGTGACTCAGTTTTCTCATCTATGAAATGGATATGCTGATGCTACTTCATAGGAGTCATATGAGAATTTAAAGCAATGACAAAGTAGATGTTTGGTGCATTGCCCAGTTCTTAGTAAGTGCTGAGATCAGAGCATGCACTTGCTGAGAGCATCCTGTCAACCATAGGATGATTCTGCAAGAATTAACAGTTTCTGTCTCATTGAAAATGGAAACATTTCGTAGTGTCTCTGCGGCTCATAGTAACTCTACTTTTTCTGAAAACTGAGCTCTTCCCCAGCCCTTGGGGCTGAGTGATTAATATCCATGTTTGTCCATTTACTCTGTTCACAATCCCAGCACTTATTTATCTATAGGGTAACAGGTCTATGGGGGGATAAATCAATCTTTTATCATTGGGATGTAAAATTAGAACTGGGAGTCTCTTTGTAATTAGTCCCACAACATGAAAATTTGGGAGCTAGAACTTGACCATGTTTTTAGAATTCGAGAAAAAAAATAAAATATCTGTCTAGATTGAGAAATTTAAGCAGGAACTTAATGATAAAATGTGGAAAAAGTTCTAAGCCTAAGTTCTGTTTCTAATATAGTAGTTTCTTTTTTTTAAGATTTATTTTATTTTATTTATTCATTCATTTATTTTAATTTGACCAGAGAGAGAGAGAGAAAGAGAGAGAGAGAAAAAGTGAGAAAGCAAGCTACCAGGTCCAGGACTTGAACCATGGTCAGCCATGTGGGAGTGCTCAGTGCCTTAACCACCACGCCACTTGCTGGTCCCAGCTAATATAGTAGTTTCTATATCTTGTCTATACATTAGGATCACTTGAGGATATTTTAAAAACTGTAAAGTCCAGACCATTCTATCAACCAGTGAATCATACTATGTGGGAATGGAACACAGGCATTGGTATTTTTGAATCTCTCCAAGTGTCCAAAGTATGACTATGTTTGCGAGCATTGTTCTCCTACTTCCTGAGAGTTCATCTATAGAATTGTCCATAAATCACGTAACTCATCCACATATCCTTAGAATAATCGAGGTTGAGATTTGGAAACTGTACCCTTTAAAAGAATAGGAACCAAGTACAAATTCAACTGTGCAAACTAGGCTACAAGATTCAGGGTTTTACTGTTCATTTCATTCTTCATTTATACATTATTATTTCGCAAATACTGTAAAATCTGAAAGCTACACTTAGAGACATATAAAACATTACAATATAGCATTCATAAGTAGACAAGCAAGAAATTAAGATAAATAATAGACTTTAGTAAACCAAGCAACTGGTAAAGATGTTTCTTCTTTGTTTGCTTTTTAAAGTTCATTGTAGCCAGACAGAAAAGGACAACTAGGTTAGCCACCCAATGAAATGTACATGTGACAAAATCAAGCTTCCTAGAAATATAAACATTTTTGGCATAAAAAGATCACATAAATTTATTTCCTAGGCCCTTGTGATTAAGGCAATAAGGTTGGAAATATATATTTAAAAGGAGGGCATCTAAGCAAACCCTGAATCCTACTCATTCACAAGTGCCGGGCATGTTGCAAGTCTCCTATCCCCTGGGACTGACTCCTCAGGTTAATCTAGGTAGAATTCAGGTTATATTCTGTTTTGTTTGTTTTTGCTTTTTGTTAACCAAAATCTCAACTATTTGATTTCACCTTCTTTAAAATTTCCTGACTACTGGATTAACTTCTTGTTTTAAAATGTCCCTGAGCTTTTAAAATATATGAAGGAAATACTAGTCCTTCAAATGTGCTCATAAGCATCACTTGGAAAATCATGTTAAATGCAGATTCCTGGATCTCACCTTCAGGAGCTTGATTCACATGGTCTGAAAAGAATCAAAAGAGAGGCTGGCAGGTACCCTGGTGGTTGAGGTGACTGGACTCCCACATGGCTGACCAAAGTTCAAGTCCCAGACCTGGCAGCTTGCTTTCTCACTTTCCCTTTCTCTTTCTCTGTCTGGTCAAATTAAAAAATAATAACAAATAATGACAATGAATAAAATTAAATAATTATTTTAAAAAAAGGATCAAAATAACCTACACAGGAGGCTACAAGATGGTACAGCCACAATGCAACATTCGATGACTGACCTATATCAAAAGGTTTTCAGGCTAGTCTATAGAGGTCCCTCTGAACATGCCAGGCATGTGTATGAAGCCTGAGTTGGACCATGGTGTGAAGACCCTATTGGAAGTTCCTGTCTCTCTGACTCTCTTCTCTCTCTCTGTGTGTGCCTCTCTCACTCATGAAAGAAATAAACTAATAAACCTTCAGATAATATTAACAGAATCTGCACTGGACTTGGAGAACGCTGTCTTAGGAAGTTTGCAGAATGTGTTTTCATTACCTTAAATCCATTCTTTATTCTCACAGGCAAGGTTATGTTTGATGAACAGTTACTATATTCCTGGCACTGTATCAGTCCTTCTTACAAATTATTTTAATATATTTTCATTGAAATCCCTTGAAGTAAGTATTATTTTCCCCATTTTACAGGAGAGGGAACTAAGGCTTAGGGTTCTTAAAGCTAAAGTGAGTGTTTCAATGACACAAAAATATGCAAGTTATAAAGGAATACAAGACACATGTTCTATTGAAAGAAAAGGATGGGATTTAGTTACCTAGAAACCCCTGTAGCACAGAGTTGTGAATAACACAGAATAATATAGGACAGTCAATAGTTTGTGACTCAGTTTCTTCATCATGAGATTAAGGATGACATTGGCTTTAAATGAAGTTAGAAGACTTTAGGGAAAACATGGCTTCCAGGTGCAAAATAAGATTAGCATTACAAGAAGCATAACAAATTGATCAAACTGCTGGTTAGACACCCAGAGTCCTCACAAAACATCATCTTGAAGCACTAAATGCCAATCAATGAGGATTAAGTGGATTGAATTTTCCTTGGAGGAACGTGAGTTTTTAAAATGAAAAAGAAAATGTCTTGGATTAATAGCTACTAAGGGTTTTGCAGACACAATACCGAGGAAGCTAGTCGTTACATAAACCTACTATTGGGAAGGAAAAGCATAGAGTTCAAAGTCATGAAAGTGTTAGGTACACACTCTAGAAGGAGCTTTACATGTAAACTCTCATGATTAGTAAACAAAATCCTCTGGATCTTAGATACAGGAAGGAAAACATTGATCAGATTAGTCAGATTATTTCCTAAAATTTCCATTTTATGGAAAACTATTTCAAAATCCTCTGGATCTTAGATACAGGAAGGAAAACATTGATCAGATTAGTCAGATTATTTCCTAAAATTTCCATTTTATGGAAAACTATTTTAGGGATTATATCAAAAAAAAAAGATACAATTGAATGCTATTTATATTTAGACTTCTTGCAGAAGGAAAATCACTATTTTATTAAAACTCAGGGTTTTTATATTGTGCTTAGTCACTCTCAGGCCATCAAATTTAGAAAAGTAGATCATACAAGGGCAGAATTAAGTCAGTGGATGAGACCGATTGTATTGTACAAACATAGCCTTTAATTTATCTTCATCACACAGTCCCTGTCTTTCAAGTTAGTATCAGGTAAGGAGGGGCAGGTTAAGTTGCCCTGAAAACTCTTCATACAGGAACCAATAAAAGCAATTCCAGGCAGCAGAATTGCAGTGTGGTCGATCTGTCCAGGTGCTAGGTGAAGCTATCATTTAGTTGCCCCCATAGCTCATTGCCCACCCTGGCTCTTTTGCCTCTGTTCCCATTTTCCTTTGTTGGTTCTTGTGGGAAATGCTAACAATGTCTTCTTTTGATATAATGGTGTCACTAGGCTGCTATCAACACCCGGCTTTTCTGATCACAGTCTGTATCTACCATCTATTTGTTTCTTTCTGGTCTTGACCCTGAATATCCTTGCCTCAACTTTAGGATTTGTTCTCGATAACTGATTAATTCACTTCACAAAACGTACATATTTATTGACTCTTTGAAGGAGGAGACACTCTGGGAATATCATGTGTAAAATTAGCATAGTTTTTGGCTCCATGAAACTTACAGTCTAATGGGAAGATATGCAGTGAAGCATTGCATGAGTGTATTGAACAATCTGGTGAAAAGTGTACAGAAGAGGGGCCCTGACTGCTCTGCTGGAGTCAAGGAAGGACTCTTGGGAAATGTGAAATTAAATCTAAGGCCAGAGGAGAAGAGAAGGGAGAGACAACAGAAATGAGTGTTCAATCAAATAAAGGAAATAGTACATATTCGGGCCTTGAGATGAAGGGGTCTAGTAGTGTCTTCAAGTTAGAGAAAGAAACTGTGAGTAGATTGGAAAAAGAGTCAACTAGAGATGTGACTGAGAAGGACACAAGAGGTATATACAAGGGGGCAGACTTAGAAAGGCCTTAAATCCCTGTTAAGGAATTTAGACTTTATTCTAAGTGCAAGGTTGAAAAGTTTTTAGCAGGGGTAGGTAACATAGTTTTAAAAAATCATCTGAAACATTATTCTTCTAGTAAACAAAAATAAAAGTGTTCCTCTTCTCCTATCCTGCAATGGCAATACATAGATTCAAACAAATATCACTGTGGAAAGAGCCAGTCTATGTGGAAGGCTGGCCCACTTGCTCTCCTCCTGTGGTACCATTAAATAACAGTGTATCTGGGCCCGGCACAGCTTTTCCATCGCCATTCTGATGACAAGAGTGGAAAGACCAAGTAAATGGCATCCCGGAACAATAACAACCCCCAAGCGAGATATGCCATTCCTTACATAAGCAAACAAGAAAAGACTGAGACAGGAACCAAAAAACAGACATTTTATATATCATGCCAAAGACCGCTGAGGGTAAGTAAAAATCTAAGAAATGTCATCCATCACGCATCCAGGCAATTGTCTGCTCTGACAGCTTACACAGGGACCAAGGACATATTGCTGGAAAGCTTGGAGACAGGGAATTCTGCACCTCTGTGTCCTTAAAGGTGAGCTTTAGACGGCAAGCAATATTCAGTTTCTCTTCTGCAAGTATCCATTCATCTAATAATCTTAGGAGTTTTCTTCACTAATTTGCCCTTTTTCATTGCCTTGAAAATATTATGAAAGCTAGCATGGATTAATCTACTAGATTTTAAAGTAAAATTTTCAGATCTCAGACTTTAGGGAATGTCAGATTCCCAAAACCTCCTTCAATGAGAACAATCCTATTATTTCATTTTACATATTGTTGTTGAGGAATATATTTCAGTAGATAAACAGTTGCACTTTTGGAGAAAAAAATCATGAAAATAATTGATATGGTGAGAAGAAACCTAGAATATTTGAGTTTAATTAGCACCTTTTTTTTTCCCAGAGATTTTTGCTACAGGGCATGTGCTTGCACCAGAGAGACAGACAGAAATCATCCCCAAAGGGTGATGGCCATACCACAATCTCTTCTACTTCCTTTTCCTCTCAGGATTTTGAGCACACACACACACACACACACACACACACACACACATGCCTGGCTTGAGTTTTAAGCCACTGGGTCTAGGACTACAACTCTGGTTGTAACCACTGAGCCGTCTGCTGGTCCCTTAGTTAGATTTTTTTACATTTTTTTTTTTAAAGTTTTTGCCATAGGGCATGTGCACTCACTGGAGAGAGACAGAGAGAGTCAGTGAAAGGGAAAGTGTGAAATTACCTCTACCCTCAGAGGGGATGGCCATGCCACAATCCCTTCTCCTCCATCCTCCTCCTGGGATTTTGGGTATGCAAGCACATGTGTCTGGTGTGATTTTCAAGTTGCCAGGTCTGGGACTTGAACCGCAGTTAGCCTTGGAGGACTCCAGCACCTTACCCTGTACACCAGCTCTTTGATCTTTAACGCCTTTTCTCCTTTCTGAGTCACTATCTCCTCAGGAGCATTAAGGAACCAAAGCAGATAAACTCAAGGGTTCTTTTTAGATGGGAAATTCTGATACATATTTTGAAAGCCAAAGGAATACAAAATGAAAAATATGGAATACCAACTTTGTTTCTGGTATATCCCTTCCTGGGACAAATTTTGATTTTTTATTGCTTTACTTTTCAAACACCTTAGAGCAAATTATACATGGTCAGCACAACCACGAGAAAGAGAAAGACATCACCCCCAAAAGGGTCTTGACATGGTGATCTATG
The DNA here is from genome assembly GCF_000334495.1 of Tupaia belangeri chinensis. Lineage (NCBI taxonomy): Eukaryota > Metazoa > Chordata > Mammalia > Scandentia > Tupaiidae > Tupaia > Tupaia belangeri. The sequence goes on along the minus strand of NW_006201854.1, from coordinate 752,694 downwards.
CTCAGCTTCTGCTAACCCAGTATAAAGGGCACAGACATCTCCAGTAAACTCAGCGAGGTCTCTAGATACAAGCCTGGAACCTTCTTACCTGAATCATTCTTTCAGAGTAACACGCTACACTGCTATGTCACCATCTGACCACAAAACACCTTTTTGTGTTAAACTTATTTCAATCCACAGAATCTGCCTCATCTTTATAATATGATTTTTCTTATTCCAAGATAGTATAATCACATACATTTAGTCAGTGGTTCTCAAAATAAGATCAAGTTGTTATCCCATTCTCATGGACTTTCCGTATGTACATTCAGGTTTACACATGACTTCAGACCCCAGGAAGGTCCTTCATATGCTTGTCTTAAAAGAACTTCATCTAACTCCATTTGATACTGAACATGTTCATCAAATATCCATAGACTCTAGATTATTGGTCACACACTTCCCTAGGATTTAAGGACCCAAAACAAACATATCAAGTTACCTACATTGAATTGCGTTTATTATTGTAGAGTAGAAGGTAGAGGACAGGTGGAAGGGTGTAAGAGAAAGAAAGAAATCTGAAAACAAACCAAAAGCCAAACCATATCAGCTATTGTGATACAGAGATCAGAGGAGGTAACTTGCATGACCAAAGTCACATGGCTAATAAGTGACAGAGCCAGGGACTCAGGTCTGCTGGGTGTGTTGATTCTTTGCCTAATATACTTTTATCCTTTTTCCCCACCTTAGATCATACAAGGGAATCACGTTTGTGTTCTGCTTCTTTCTCTGAAGGACATGGTGGATACTTTAGAAGACATTTGATGGTCCTTGACCAGTATCATTAAGACACTCAATTAAAATGACATGGTCTGAAAATCACCAAATGAATGAGAGTCATATAGTACCAGTGTGAACAAGACATATCAAGAATGACAGCCACCAAGAGATCAGGTTGGAGGTCTGCAGGCTGCATATGGGGCCCATGCTAAGCTTGTGATGTACTTCTTTCCTCCATGCACATTGCTCAGGAAGGAAGAGGAGGAAGACATTTCTTCGCTAACTCACACTGAACACTGTTATGTAACTAGTTGTTTCTGGAATCAGACTCTCTGCTGTCAAATGCGGGATTTAAATTCATTTTGTGGTCTTGGGCCGCTTAGTTATTTCATCTTTTTAAAAAATGTTTTTTTTTAATTTAATTATATTTTTATTATTATTATTTTTAATTTGCTATAAGGCATATATGCTCACCAGAAAGAGATGTAGAGAGAGAGAGGGGAGGGGGGAAGTGAGAAAACAAGTTGCCAGATCTGGGACTCAAAACTGCAGTCGGGCACGTGGGAGTCTAACACCTTATCTGCCCCTTTATTTCATCTTTTTAAAACTGCTTTGTAATGTGGCCCCATAGGTTGAATGAGAGAATGCTTAGCTGAGAACTTAGAAAAGCAACTGTTCAGACAATATAAAGAGCACATAAATTGCAACTCTTATCTTTTTTATAGCGTCTTGGTTTGGTCCATTTTAGTTTACAACACTGCACTGAAGGTGAGAGATGGATGGGAAGAATTCATGCCAAGGGGATGTCATCACTGACGTTGCTAAATCATATCAGATGTTAGTCAATTTTATTATCTTTAAATTTTCTACAGAGGATGCAACAACTTATTGCTTGTACTTGGGTTAGCCCCCCCCCGCCACTATCCTTGCCACACCACTGAAAATTTCCTTTTCTCATTAATACATTTGCTCTTCACACCACCCTTGCTATTAGACAGTGGTGTTTTATTTTTTAAATATTAAAACAGGCATGGAGAGATAAAATAATAGTGGTAATATTAACAATAATAATCATAGAAATCATTATTTAATCGTTTTCACTATCTTTTGAGCAGGGCAAAATATTTAAAATACATTTTTAAAGAATTATTTATTTAATTTTATTTATTATTATTAATATTATTTAATTTTACTATAGGGCGTGTGCACTCATGAGAGAGAGAGAGAGAAAGTGCGAAAGCAAATTGCCAGGCCTGGGACTCGAACCATGCTTAACCATGTGAGAGTCTAGTGCCTTAACCACCATGCCAATTACTGGCCCAAATTGCATTTTTACAATGAACCCTCACCTAAATTCTGTGAAGTATGTTGTTTCTTCCCCCTTCCTCAGGTGAAGAAATTGAAATTTCCAAAGATTAGTCACCTCACTAATGATATGTGTGAGGCTAGAATGCAACTATAACTCTGGAGTTTTAGCCTCTCAATCCTGGTAAGTCTTCCTCCAGGTTACTCAGTAACCTAATGGCCATACCATATTTGGAGTGTTGGCTTCCCAACACTTTCTGCTTTGACTCCTGAGAGTCTCAAGGAGTACTAGTTTGTCATGGCTGCTGTAGCAAAGTAGCACAGACTGGGTAACAGTAGAAACATATCTTCTCATTGTTCAAAAGGCCTCAAGTCCAAAGTCGAAGTTTTAACAGGGTTGGTGTCTTCCGAGATCCCTCCCCTTGGATTGTAGATGGTTGTTTTATCCCTGTATTTTTGCATGGTCTTCCCTCTGTATGTGTCTGGGTTCTAATTTTTTCTTCCTATAGGCACTATTCCTATTGCATTAATGACAGCAAGTCAACTTCATTATCTCTTTAAAGATCTACATGCAAATATAGTCACATTCGGAGGTACTAGGGGTTGATATTTCAACATTTAAATTTGAGAGGAAATGTGAACAGTTTAGCCCATAAAAGGAAGAACCTTGATGTTTCATCATTCTCTGGTCATCATTGTCTCTCTGTACAAGGAAATATTCCAGCTACTTCAAACATGTCCATATTCTAGAAAATGCATCAGTGGAGACCCAAAACAAGGGATAATGGCAAATGTAAAAGAAGCTGTGGTCTTGAATGGAGGAAATTTAGAAATGGTTGAATAGAAGGTGCCTGTGAAAAAAATATTTTGAAGAATATAGTCATCATTATGAGCAATTTTATGTGCCTTTTTTTAGTTAACCCTTGGAATAGAGCTAGGAAATAATTGTGACAATATGCGGGATGGGAGGGGAGGTGGAAACTGTCTTGCAATGGATTCACATTGAAATATTTGCCCTTGATAGAAGACATGACTTCATTGATTAAGCATTTACTGAGCATATATCATCAGGTACTATGTCAGGTACAGAGGTGGTTGAGGACTTTGGAATATGGAATATGTCAAGAGAAATCAGGATCAGTTCTAAGAGAAGCACGGTCCTTAACAAAGGACACCTGGCAGGTCAGGGAATTCATACAGATCCTAGGGTTGGATGTAAAGGTATTAGGCAATGGATCCTTTACCCTATACTTTTCTCTGTGTATGCTGTTGTTTTTAATGATGAGTTATTGTTTTTAATGCTTTCTTTATTCATGGTATACTACCTGAGCATACATGAGATCAAAAGGAGGAAAGAGATGAGCATCCCCCATACAGTCTCAGACCATAATCCCTCTCCTCTGGTCCTCTGCCTCTCAAATTCTGGCACTTATTTGCATGCTTAGTGTGTTTCAGGCCGACTGGGTTGAGTAGTGGAACTATGGTGACCATGCGGGATTCGGCTTCTCTTGAATAGCATATTACTACATTATTTCCAGCCCACAAGTGTTTTTTATTTTTAATTTCTCTCATCCAGCCCACAAGTGTTTTTTATTTTTAATTTTTCTAATCAATTAAGACAAATTATTATTATTACTATTATTCTTTTATTTATTTGTTAGAGAGAACTTTTATTGTTTTGTTTTGTTTTGCTATAGGGTGCATGCCCTCACCAGAGAAAGAGAGACAGAGAGACAGAAAGTGAGAAATCACCCCCCAGAGGGAATGGCCATGCTGTAATCCCTTCTCTAATCTCCTCTCAGAACTTGGGCATGCGTGCACACACACACACCTGGGATGAATTTCAAGCTGCCAGGTCTGGGACTTGAACTGTGGTTGCCCATATGAGAGTCCAACACCTTAACATATGCCACCTGCTGGCCCTGAAACAAATTATTTTGTACAATTTCTATCACATCCCTTGGCATTTAGGACAAAGAGTATTATCAGAATGTATTATTTCCTATTTTTCCCCATCATGCTATTCTGTGAGTTTGCATTAGTTCAAGCAATGGCGTTACTTACCTATCTTAGCTCCAAGGTCAATTGTGATTGGATCAAGCTGGTGGTAGGGTTTCCTCTTTCTCATCTATATGTAATTGTTGAAATGATTGCCACCTGATCTTACGGATGGGGGCAGAATTGGGACAGGAGCAGTTGAACAATATCTGACTGATAGAGACCACATGTTCAAACTGGTGATGGTATTAAGACAGAGGAGTCATTTCGGATAGAGGGAAACAGGCAGTGTCCACACAGGGGAGGTCAGACACTCAGAGAAAAGGGCTAGGGCTTTTTGATTCGTGACTGGAAACAATTACCCAATGCTCTTTTTTATGGGGGGAGGTCTATTCTTTTTAAAGAATTTGAAATAATCCAACATTTTTAATCACATGTATAAGTTGTTGGGTTCTGAATTCACATCAGCATTTAACAGCATACATATATGAACTAAGCATTCAACATGAAGAACATTGGCATGTCTTTTTTTTTTCATAATGAGAGAGAGGCAAACAGAATGAGATATGGGGGAGAACAGGAGCAGGGAGAGAGTAAAACATATATTTCACAAAGATAACACCTTTGAGATCATCTGTTCGGCCCCCAGACTTAGCTAGTATCACAGGCAGGGCTTCCCCTCCAGACCCGTCCAGAATCCAAACCCGGGTTTCACATGTGGTCTCCGTCTCATGCAGTCGCACCCTACCATGTTCACCACCATGGCTGGGCCTCCTCCTTCCTTTTTAACACACTGATAGCCTGTTTCATAATATCAACCCTATTTTTCTAAGCGTTAAGTACTGTGATATTTACTTAGATTTTTAGCTTTTTTTTCTGTTGAAGTTTTACATATGGACAGGCCTATTCAGCATGGAATTGGGGGATTTTTGTAGGTCAACTGGTACAAAATGGTCTGTGATTTTCTTTATTATCAAATGTTTTTACATCAGAACAAATTTGTCTTTCAAATTGGTCAAGGTTGCTTGCAATTCTAATATGTCTTCCCAAGACTACAGCAGTAGTTTTCCACATTCTCTGCTTCAAATAGTGCCTTATTAAAGAAAAAAAAATGGGGCAGGCATCATTAAGAATAGGATGAATAGATTCGTGCTGAGGAGGTAAGTCACTCCTATGGGAAAGAGACATTTATGATCGAGCATATGGCCAACGTTCTCTTAGTGCTGGTGGTAGTAGGCGCTTGTTGGGTGTAATTCACAATTAATTGTGCCCAACAGTTCAATAATAACTCAGATAAAAACAGAAATGCGAAAGGATTCTTAGTTTCTAGGGCCTTATACTTGGCAACAAATAGCCAGAAACTAAGTTTCACTTTGGGGAACTAGAACTTTACTTACTTACTTATTTATTTTCAGCTCCTTTCTTCATCTGAGTTCCCCTCCCCCACCTTTGGCTTTTCCATTTCTCTCTTTCTTTTCTTTTAAAATCATTCTTTGAGATTCTCTTGCAGTTCCTCAGTCTTGTTTTTCATTTTACAGTACAGTGAATTGTGTCTGAGTGAAGAATCCTCAATCTCAAACGGCAGACCAAAGATTACAGCTAGAGCATATCTCTGTGTGAGATAATAAGGAGTTAGGAAGAAAGAGGTGATTTTCTGCCTGCATCAACATAAAATAATATAAACATCTGCAATTACTTGCTTAATGATAATTTTCCCCAAATTCCTTTTTCTCAATGTCTAGAATGAGAATGTTGGAAGTTGTTGAAACAGGGAGAGGGCCCTTCCTCCTCTTCTTAAAGGGTGATAGACAACAGGCTGACATCCTTAACTTTGTCTACGATCTGCTGTGAAGGGAAGAGCAAATTCAGCAGTTTTTGCAAAATTACCAACACAGCAAGAAAGGCAGGCAAACAGATTGCTCCGATGGACTGACTTTTAATAACAAGATCTATCAAGTCTCAGATTTGCTGCTTGCTGGGAGACTTCAAAGTGGGTCGGCATTTAAATATTTGATTTTCCCAAATTAGGGAAAACCCTCTGAAACATTTTGCAGTGCAGGACACACTTCGAGGGACTTAGCGAGGCTGACTTTGATGTCATCTTCAGTGGCATGATTTCACAGATTCTCCAAAGACTCATATCATCATCTTGACTCCTTTTATTTTGCTTTGGCTGTGAACTGGGTCAGTTGCCAACCTGCCACCTGTGTGCAAATGCAGGCTTGCTCCTACCCTGCTCCAGGCCCTAGAAGGTTGACTGTTGATGACTGCACGGATGGGTTCTTTTGCCCCATGGCTTCTGGTGGGTATAACCAATGGGAAGTATTAACAGATCCGGAAGGTGGGAGAAAAATGAAGCTAGAGCATTCATTTCGTCTATATTTTCCTTCCTATGTGATAGCTACGTCCCTTTATTTAAGCCACTGCTCTTACTAGGTAACCTTTTGCTATTACTAGTAACTAATCTCTGCAGGCTCCTAGAACAGCCTAATTGCATCCTGTCTTGAGACCAGGGGTATCAATACTGTCCTGATCTTGCTAGTACTGGAGTACTTTCCTAATCCTTTTTGATTTTCATCAGCCTCAAATACCTGACTATTAATCATTCCTATATTGATCACTCCTTTTGCAGTCCCTTTTGAGTGTACCACCTGTTTTCTCTAGGTGCCATGACTGATAAGACATAAGGGTTGGGACTATTCACTCAGTCAGATGGGAGAGGAAAGATACTAATGTCATGTATAGATTTGATTGTAGATTTGAATCTACAATTCAAATGTAGCATAGAGGCTTAAGAAAGTCAAGTGCTTTTCCCAGTGTCAAAGATAGCCCTTAGTGGAACAAGGCTTAAAACCCATCTTCTTCAGAATCTATGTAACACATAATTACAAACGTGTTCCATGGACCACTGGCCCAGAGTTTGCCTTGATCTCAAAGATGGAAATAAGTAACTACACTACAAATATTGTGAGGAGCCACAAAACACATTACCATGTTATTGGCTTTCAGAAATTCTTTAGTAAGAAAACTGGTTAAACTCAATTTTGTTTTAACCAGAATTTCCACACATAGATTACTGCAGAGGCTTTTTTTTTTTTCTTTCTCATAATACCCAATTGCATCCCGTGGATGTAATGGTCTGTGAAATCCAGATTGGATTTCTCTGCTCCCCTAAGCATACTTGAGAAAGAGTACGACTCCAATACTCCAGAGTTTATGTCTTCTTCTTTCTCGCTATCAGCAGAGTGAGTTGAATGCCTCTACCCAGGTTCAGTAATGATGCGGGGATTGCGATCGAGCTTGGCTGGGGTTGAGTTTAATCCAGTTTGTTCATGGTGTGGGGGCTGTTTAGTTGAAATATGGCTGCTAGGTCAGAGCCTTTGAGTTAGAAATGTGCTCAACAACACCTCCAACTACCTCTTTATCATTACTTTCCAAAGGTATAGTCTAATGTTTCTTACAGCCCCAAAAGACTTTGTTTTTTTTTTTTTTTAATCAAGAAAGTTTTATTCTCCCTCAATGAACTCAAGATATACTTAAATCAAAAATACTTTTTCTGAAAACAAACACTTGCTTTTCTCTTTCATTAATAGGTAGATGAGCTTTTTCTCAACAACACACACATGGTTCACTCACATGCACACACCACACATGAACATGCACACACATACATAATGCTTGCCTCGGTAACTGTTAGATACTGCTTTCTATTTTCTCCTGGTCAATAATGCCACTTAGCCTCACTTAATGCAGTTTCTGCTTTAGTCATCACAACTCAAGGTGAGGGGAGAAGGAAGGAAGCCAGCAAGTATCGAATATCTATATGTGCCAACTCTTTATATCTCACTTCTCTCTCGTATTCCTGAGCACTCCCCACGTGAAGAAACTGAGGTATGGCACACACACATATTACTTGCCCATTGTTGTAAAACTAACACAGATTTCGAGCTGCCTTACTAGCATTTATTCCTTTATTCCACAGACATTCAATGATGCCTGCTAATAGCCGTGCATTGTTACAAACACTGAGTATATGGAGATTTTTTTTTTTTTCAAAAAAGCAACAGAGATGACCTAGATAAAATAACCAAAGCATATTCATGAACTTGAGGAGGCCAAAAAGCAACAGTAGTCAATTCTGTAAGAGTGAGTCTAATTTTTTTTTTTTTCTATGTGAGCATGCACTCACCAGAGAGACAGACAGCAGAGCGGGAAGGTGAGAAACACCTCCTAAGAGAGATATCACAATCCTTTCTCTTGCATTCTCTTCTTTGGATTTTGGGAATGTATGCTCACATATCTGGCATACTGCCAGGCCAGGACTCAAACCCCAGTGCCGCCTATATGGGATCCAGCAATCTTAACATCCATGCCATCTGCTGGCTCCTATAATGTGTCTTAAAAAGAGTCTGGGGGACGGCAGGAGGCTTAGCGATTAAGGTGCTGGATACCCACAGAGCCAACTGTGCTTTGAGTCATTGACTCGGAGGCTTGAAACACATACCGGGCATGTGTGCATGTATGATCAAAATCCCAAGAGGAGAATTGAAGAGAAAGAACTGCAGCATGGTCATCTCCCCTAGCCTCCGGGGGTGGGATTTCTCACTTTTTCTCTCTTCATCTTACTGTTTCTCTGGCAAGTGCATGTGCTCTATAGTAAAAATCTCTCTCAAAAAAAAAAAAAAAGTCCATATTAGTTGAACATGGTAAGGCAGGGTATTTCAAGCAGAGTGAAGGCGCATGGGCAAGGCAAGTGGCATGATTAGGCACGGTATATTTGTAAAATTATGATACATCTGAGTTGCTCAAAATTGAAAATACAAGAGAAGCATGGAAGGAGATGAAGTTGGTTCTGTAGACCAGGCTTGGATCATGGAGGGCCATATAGACCATGTCAGTGGGGCCTTTAATATTCAAATACCCTGACAGAACCCAGAACAGATTCATGAGGACAATGAGGACTTGTGATAGTGTAAAATATAAGAACAGAAAAAGAAATGGTTACTGTAGAACATTCACTTTTAGTTGCTGAAGTGCCCTTTGACTGAAAGTATACATATACCAGGATGGATTGCATAAGCATTTCTTTTAAGACAACTAAATCCTACTTGCTTCAACTAGAGAATTCTATCTGAACTTTAAACAAATGTGCTCTCCACATTAACATTTTGTTAGTGTTAACTCTAGGGTCATCTGAAAGAGAGTTTTGGGGGGATGATGGTTTTCTTGTAACAACACCTATAGAGTTTTCCCTCAAATCATGCTGTTTTATAAATGAGTTCACAGGGAAATAAAATTGCTTTGCTTTAGGACCACTAAGAGGGAGTTGATTTTCTTTGCTCAAGTTCCCCAAAGGGGTTATGAACTTCTTTGCTGAGCATTGTCCCAGCCTATGGGCTGTGGTATTCCCCCAGGACCTCTTATGCAGAAAGAGCTTTTGCCATTCTCCTTTTGTATATTAATGGACAACACTTATTTTTGAAGTAACGCCTTTTTTTTTTCTTTATATTTGATTTGCTTACACTGTAAATTAGAATGGGGACGAAAACAGAACTGAATATTTGCTGTTGGATACAGCCCTCAAAAAAGAGCAGATTGCAGGGGACCAGCAGTTAGTGTAATGGCTATGTCGCTGGACTCCCACGTAGTTGACCATGGTTCACATCCCAGACCTGGTGGCTTGAACTCACGGTGGACGCGTCTGCGTGCGTTCCCAAGATCCCAAGAGGAGGACAATGGAAGAAAAGGGATTGCTGCGTGGCCATTCCCCCTGGAGGGTGATTTATCGCTTTCTATCTCTCTGTTTCTCTCTCTCTGTCTGGCGAGTGCATGCGCCCTATAGCAAAAACCTCAAAAAAAAAAAAAAAAAAAAAAAAGGAGCAGATTGCAAAGTTTGTGAGATAGTTTAACATTTGGCTTCAAGTTTTCATCTTAGAAACCATCAAGGCAGTTTCTTATGAGACCTCAGCTAGTTTCCAAATATTAAAAAATGGAATCTAGGAGAAAAAAGAAATGAATGAAAGGAATAACTGTCAATATACTTCAATTTGCTCTGTGTTACTTTAATTACTTTTTTGTAGGCTAATCCCTCCAAGTCATATATAGTGAGTATTTACTATGTACAACACACTGAACCAGGCACTACTATACTGAGCTAATCATATATGCATTCTGACCTTAAGAATTGGTCGTCTGGGCCCAGCAGATGGTGTGGTGGTTAAGGTGCTGGTTAAGGCATAGACAACTGCAGTTTGAGTTTTGGACCTGGTGGCTTGAAAATCACATCAGGCACACGTGTGTACATGCCCAAGGGGAGAATGGAAGAGAAGGGACTACAGTATGCCCCTTCCTCCAAGGGGGTAATTTCTTCCTTTCCCTCTGTTTCTGTTTCTCTCTCTCTCTCTGATGAGCGCACATACCCTATGGCAAAAATCTAAAAAAAAATTTAAAAAGAAACGAGAAAAAACACACAAAAATCCACTAGACTACCATTCTCTGAAGATAGGCACTGCATTTATTGTATCATCTATTAAGTGTCTAGATTATGTAGGCACATGCCTAGCATAAAATGGGTATTAGGAATTTAGATGGGATTTGGTGATCTTTACAGTTTTTTGCTTATCATTTGTTTTGCCTTATTTTTTCTATCCTAGGATAGAAATCACTTCATGACCCCAACAAGTGATAGATGTGAGAAGAAAAAGGTGAATGCTAGCAGAGTGCTTTTTGATTATTATTCATGAAAACATCAACGTTCTATACAAATCTTTGAAATAAGCTGTATAGAAGAGCATGAATTCCACTCCCTTACCCTGAAGTTAAGACAGTCTTGGGGGGACCAGCAGTTAGCGTAATGGCTATGTTGCTGGACTCCCATGTAGTCGACTGTGGTTCGCGTCCCGGACCCTGTGGCTTAAAACTCATGCCGGGCGCGTATGTGTGCATGCCCAAGATCCCGAGAGGAGAATGGAGGAGAAGGGATTGCGGTATGACCATCCCCCCTGGGAAGTGATTTCTCGCTTTCTATCTCTCTGTCTCTCTCTCTGTCTGTCTGGTGAGCGCATGAGCCCTATAGCAAAAACCTCCCCCCCCAAAAAAAGACAGTCTTGGGACCAGCAGTTGGAGTAATGGGTATGTCACTGGACTTCCATGTAATTGAACGCGGTTCGAGTCCCGGACCCGGTGGCTTAAACTCACGCTGGGCACGTGTGCATGTGTGCCCAAGATCCTGAGAGGAGAGTGGAAGAGAAGGGATTGTAGTGAAACCATCCCCCCTGGGGGTAATCTGGGGGATAATTTCTCACTTTCTGTCTCTCTGTCTCTCTCTTTCTGGTGAGCACACACACGTGCATTATAGCAAAAACCTCTCCAAAAAAGTAAAAAAGATAGTCTCTGTGGGGAGGTCAGCTTAACAATTCAGTTGCAGATAACAGAATTGAAATAAAGAAATCTGAATGAGACAGATCCATCCCGATTTTCCAGGTCCTTAGGAAATATGTTTTATTTGCTGTAACAGATGCATAGAGAAAAAGAGGACTGGAGAAAATGTCACATGTTTTTCCATTTTTTATGATTATGATAATTACTGTAGAAATCATTAATTTAAAAAAAAATTATCAGAGGACGCATACACTTGCCAGAGAGTGGAAGAGAGAAAAAGAGAGAAATCACTCTTCCCAACTGTGTGTGATCACTGTGAAAAAATTTAAAAAAAAAGTGAATCCTTTTTCCTCTATTTCTTCATCCTGCCAGGATTTGGGGCATGTATGTACAAGCACCCAGTGTGTTTTTCAAGCCACCAGGACAGGGATTGAAATGATAGTCAGCCAGGTAAGATCTGGATCCCAATGCATAGGGTTTAACCACCACACTATGGGGCCAGTCCATGATTATTTGTTCTTTTTTTTTTTTAAAAAAAAAAGATTGTTATATATTATAATAAATTGGTTTCTTATGGGCTTTATTTTACTGAGGAAAGTGAGGCACAGAATACTTAACCCATTAGCACTTGTATCACCCTTGGCTATTGTAGAACTGAGATTGGAACTCTGATCTCGGGAAGCATTCTGTCAGAATTTATCTACATCACTGGAGCAAGTTTAGGAATGGATTAATAAAGGTCATTACTCTTTGAACTCTTGGCTCTGCTCAAAAGTAGACCAGTGCCCAGTGATAACCCTAGGCATTGCCCTTCCATGAGAAATCATTCTTTTTGAGAGTTCTTAACTGAAAGGCTAAGAATTTTGAACTGTATCTTGCAGGGAAAAGACAACTATCATAACCACTATGACAACCATAATAAAGGGGAAGATTAAAGGACTTTCTCTGTAAGGACAGGATGGTAGAGTATTTCGACTATAACTATAGTTACACACATCTAGACAAGGGACTAAATCAAATAGACTTCACACACACACACACACACACACAGTACATAATAACTGGTGAATACCGAATAAGGTCTACATTCTAGCTAGAAGCATTTACTACTGTTGATTATTGATAAAGTACTAGAGACATGTAAGACATGACCACTGGTGGTGCAGTGGTCATGCAACTGGACCCACATAGAAAAGGTCCTAGGTTAGTAGTGCCCCTTGTACCTTCTGAACACACCTGGTACACATGTGAATGTACCTGTAATCTGGGCCTGCTGGGAGCTGGGGTGGATTGTAGCAGTAGGATTCTAAGGGATTCCTGTCTTTCTTTCTTTCTGTCTCTCTCTCAGGAAAATAATAAACTTTAAGAAAAGAGATACCACCATTAAGTGAAAGGTACTTGGGACTGTATGAATTACTTTCACAACTCTCTTTGAATGTCTCCTTATTTTAGAATAAAAATGTTAGATGGAGAAGGAGGACAGAGAGACAGTGAGAGAGAGAGAGAAATTACCATTCCCCCCTCAATTAAACCCTGGAAGCTGTGCTTCAATAAGTTCAAGCATTTGGCAGTGAGATGAGTTGTAGTGGAGAAAGACCAGAGGCTAAATCTCCATATGGAATCTTTTGCCTTTTTTCCTTTGTTAGTAGGTTAGCAAAATTCTGTTTTCCCAATTCAAAAATTTGACCTTGTGGAGAGAGAAGCAAATATATCACAGATAGAAAAAGAAAGAGTAAAATGAAACAATAATTCATTTAATCATATGTTCAAGTTTGGTACACACCACACAGAGAGTAGCCTAAAGCCAGGAGAAATCTATATATGACAGATTCCAGGGAGGCTATGTTTGGAAAATTTAGAACGAATTCCTTTGAAAAAGATAAAATGAAGGCTTGTGTCAATTAGTCTATATTGCAGTCTTTACTACTCTCTAATAGCATGTCACCTTTAGTTAAATTCCTTACAGACCCAGGACAAAATATAATACAGGAAGAAAGCAACACACAAAAATAATACTTTTACATACAAGAGTCTAACATTTTAATGTAATATCACACTTTTTTTCATTTTTACAATTATTATAACTATTTGAGGAAATTATGATTGATTCTGTAATTAGCTACTTCTATATAATAAATTGGTTCTTTATTAGCTTAATTTTACTGAAGAAAGTGACACACAGAGTACTTAACTGACTACTACTATGTGTCCCCAAGTTAATGCAACACTGAGATTAGAACCCAATCACTGGAGGAAACACTGCTCTGGCCATTATTCTCCACAACCAGACTGAGCTTTAGTTTCCAAGAAACATCAGAAAAAACACATTATGCCTAATGATGCATGGAAAAAATGAACCTAACCTATGTGTTCTCAGGAAAATGTGAAGATACATATTTTTCACACATTTGGCAAATGAAATTGCAGCCATTTGCATGGAGCTTTCAAACAGATTTCATTCCAAGAATGTTAAAATAGCAGAAGTTGAAACTGTCTGTGAGTGTGTTTAAAGCCAACTTTCAGAGTTTATTGCAAACCGAGGACTTTCCTGGAACAACCAACAAATACTACTACAGCCCCTTCCCCAAAATTGTTTCCATTAACATGCTAAATAATGATATTTTTAGATAAATTGACCAATAAAAGGGAACATAATTTGATAAATAAAATTACCTTACTTACTGTACTCATGACACTGAAGTGTTGGGAGAAGTATGTTCTTGCCAATGAAGGCAATGAAGGGTGAGGGGTCAATTGGATATTTTCATGGAAGAAAAATGGCTACACTCTTAAGTCAAAATTCAATTCTAAATGGACTGCTAACCCAAAAGGAAAAGGGAAAAGACTTAGAAGAAAGAATAGGAGAACCTTTCTTACGACTTCAAATATCCCAAGTGTATTTTTAGTCAATGTGGTTATTGAAGATTTATTAAAAAGATCACTTTCCTAATCCAGGTTTTTAAGCTTTGTTTCCTTGGTAATTGCAAAAACCACCCAACTGAGTTTATAATTGTGGATAGTATCCCCTCCCCTCAATCTACTGTCCATGTTATAGATAAGCTGATATTAATAAAAGCAGTACTCTTCATGTGTCAATACTTCAGAATAATAATAAAAAGGGAAATAAAATAACTAAAAGCTACATGTATTGAACTATTACTATGCACTAATGATTATGCTTATATTTCTCATGAAAATAAGGATCAATTTTAGGATCTATGTCATTGATCACATTTGCAGATGAGGATATTAAGAGATAATTTCCCACTTGGCTAAGATTATAAAACATATCAGTGAAAGAATGAGAATTTAAGTTGAGCTTCATCTGTCTGTGAAGTCCACGCTTGTAACCTAATTTTACTTATTCAACACTTTAAGAGTGTTCTTGCTTTTCTACCTTCACCCTTCCACTTTCCTTCTAAATATCCTCTATTCTTACAGTTCAACCCTCTTGTAGTGTCCTATTTTTTTTTTTTACAAGTCTGATTCTCTACTCTTGCTTACTTATGCTCTTTTTCACTCCTCAGCCAACATGTATTCATCTAGTCTCTTTTTTGCCAACACTTTTGCTTCCATAATCACCCTTCCTCAGCACAACTCCTTATGTATTGACCTTGGTCAAAATTTTAAATTGTCTTTCTTGGCCCTAAGTGAAAGGCCAGTATTTTATATCTTAATCTATTGATCTTTCCTAATGTGACTTAAAACTTCCTTTCCATACAGAAGCCTCATTAATTTTATTCATTTTGTACAGCCTTTGTCAGCTTCAATTTATGCTTAATTCCTTTCATATGATCATCCAATGCCACTTTTCTTGACTTCCTTTTCTCTAACTCTAGACATCCATGTCCTAACCTCTCTCAAGACTCACCCAGTATTGCCTTCTTCAATCTTTCTTATGACTGGAACCTTCCCTTATTCTTCTGAAGTTGGAGTCGATGACCCTCCTCTTGGTTTTCTGTCGGACTTTTTATCATTCCAATATTACAGTGACTTCTTTTTAAGGTGGCTGAGAAGTATAGGGGTGTACCATCACACCAAACCCACTCACGTGCACAGTGTTTTATTGCCTAGAACACAGTAGATGACACGTTCAAGTCTGTTGGAATAAATTGAAATGGAGGTATAGCAAGCACCGAATGAGCCAAAATTGGCATATGTATTTACACAGTGCCTACACAATTTTCTTTCAATGCCTTATTTTGAATGACCTTCTTAGTAACTATTATAATTTATCCCATTTACGTATTGACAGGTCTTGAGACATTGGGATCTGCCTACTTCATTTTCCGGAGTAGTTATGTCTTTAAGAGTACACCACTGCATTCATCTTTTTAAGGTGTACCAGGAATAGAACCCAAGGGTCTCCCATAGGGCCTCAGCTTGCTGAGTGTATCAGTGTATACTGAGTCTGTTACCACTTACTTTTGTGTGCAAATGAAGTTGGATATGACTTTATTCAACCAAGATAATACAAAGTTAAGAAAGAAACTCAGCATGTGGTCTGGTAGTTACATGAGCTACATCTCACATGGTAGGTGGCATGGTCTGAGTCTTAGACTAAGTAGCTTGAAAAATATACTGGGTACGTGTGTGTAAATACTCAAATTCAGGAATAGAGGAGAAAAGATGGCAATATGGCCATTCCCATAAGGGGTGGTGGCACTTTTCAACTGTCCCCCACCTCCATTTTTCTTTTTCTGTCTCTATCTGGACTGCATGTGAGTACTTTGACAAATTTAAAAAAGAAAAGAAAGAAAGAAAAAGAGAAGAATAGAAAAGAAGAAAGAAAAGAGAAGAAAAATGAAGGAAAAGGAAGAAAAGAGAAGAGAAGAGAAGAGAAGAGAAGAGAAGAGAAGAGAAGAGAAGAGAAGAGAAGAGGAGAGAAGAGAAAAGGAAAGAAAAGAAAAAGAAAAAAGAAAAAAGAAAAGAAAAGAAAGACAAGTTTGCCCACGTAGTGCATTTCTCTGGAAAGTCTACTTCAGGAATGTTTTTGACAGAAGGAAAAAAAAAAAAAAGCTCAAAAGACACAGTTTAAATTTTTTTTTTCTTTAGTTTACTGTCAGCTATTTCAGGTCATGTTCTACCAACTTGCAGATAAAAGGTTACTATCAGGAAAATTGGATCTTAGATGTTTCTTTTTATTTACTATTTTTCTTTCCTCTTTAAGTTCTACATTGTGAACTCCCTAGAATCAAGAGGACACAAAAGACATTACTTCTGTAAGAGATCATGGAGAGAAGATAAATGACCTGAAAGGAAAGTTCACAGAAGTCGTCTGAACAAGACTTCCTCCTTCTGAATGGTCAGCCGCAAAATCTCAGGATGTTCATCTGCTCTAAGAAAGGAAGGTGTAACCCAATAAACCTAGTGGGGCTTTTGGGTCTGAGAAACAGGGACTCAAGACCATGCCCTCCTATAGTTAGGAGAGTGTTAAAAAATATATACCCATATACACTGTATTTCTATGTATTATTTAATAATGATTAAATGCTAGGCGTTGTGCTACGTGCCAGAGATGTAAACAGATATAGCATTTAGCTATTACACAAGCCCACAGCCAAGTGAGTAACACAATTAAAATGGATTAAAAAGCTCCAATATGTAATTATAAGATGCAGTAGGAATGCAAGCCAGCAACTGCCTTCTTTAACATTTTTTTCCAGATTAATAAAAACACTTGTTTATACACAATTGTTCATAGATGCCTTATTATAATCTCTGAAAACCAAAACCGAACAAACTCAGATGTTATTCCATGATGGTGATTCTTAAAGAACTGTGGTATGTCCACATCAAGAGATGGAATAAGAAGGAAAGAACAATTGCTACATACGAATGGTTGTATTAACTCAAGGGTATTATTCTGAATGAACAAGTTAATTCCAAAAGGTTGTATAAAATGTGATTTAATTTATATAGGTTAAAATGACCAATGTATTAAAATGGAGACCATATTGGTGGTTGCCATGGGTTAGGAAAACAGGGTTCAGAGATAAGCATGAGAGGGAGGTGGATTTAACTCTAAAAGGGCAACCACTTGTAGTCATCAGTCATTCTGTGTTTGACAGTGGGAGTTGATACACAACATATTTAAGTGATAAAATTGCATACACACACACACACATAAATGTGTGTAAGTAGAATTGGGGAAATATGAGTAGAATCAGTGGAGGGTGTCAATATTAGTATATCAGCTGTGATATTGTACTATGGTTTTCCTGAGGTTACCATTGGGGAAATCTGGGTATTGGAAACACAAGCATCTCATTATATTATTTCTCAAAACTGCAGATGAATTTTAAATTATCTCAAAGAAATCTAATTAGAAATGCAATGTGAGGAACCAGCAGGTAGCATAGTCTCACATGGCCAACCATGTTTTGGGTCCTGGACCTGGCAGTTTGAAAATCACACTGGACACATGTGTTTGTGTGCTTAAATGGAAACGAGATTGTGGCGTGGCCGTTCCCCATGATGATTTCTCACTTTCCCTCTCACTGTCTCTCTTTCTCCAGTAAGCACACATGCCAAATGGAAAGCTTTGAAAAAATGCAATATGAACTATAAAGGAACACAGTTGATAGCATTAAGGTACATGACAAAGGGGTTTGACCTAGCTGATGTAACCAGGAAAAATCCCTTTTGCAGACAGCATGTTCGATCTAAGGTTAGAAAGCTAGGTATGTGTTATCTAGGCAAATAGGGAGGTAGGGACATTTAGGTAAGGGGAGATGTGAAGTATTCTAAGAACAGAAAGTAATTCACTGTGGCAAGAATATAGAACAGTATGTAATAAACTAAAGAGGTAAATGAGATTCTCTATCACTCAGTTCATTGCAATCTATTTTAAGGATAGCATCTTAATTCCATGTATTCTTAAAATTCTATTATACAAGAAATAATATGGGTTACTCTGGATAGCTCCAGAGAATAGAACTACCTTTCCTTGAAATATCAAGAGGGTTATTTTGGCCACAATTTTTTTGAAAACCAAAGCTTTTTAAACTCTTCTGCATATGGGGCTATGTTATAAAATAGTGAATTTTCCATATCTAGAGATAATCAGACTAGTGAATCATTGTAATATAGGTCATATTTAATAGTTAGAAACAAGATTGAAATAGATCATTTCTAAGTTTTCTTTCTTACCTCTTTCATGAGATTATACCATAGTATTAATCTTGTACAGGATTAAAGGGGGGAAAAAAGGCAGTTGGAAATTGGGTAACGCATCTGGAAACTGATCATAGCATCTTGGTCTGGTTTAAGGAATGCTCTAATAAATAGTTATAATATTCTTGTTGTTAATCAATGATAACAGGCATGACACCACAGAGGACCTCAAACATGGTTCCCTGAATCCTGGTCCACTGGGTCTTCTCTTCCTTTGGGTAGACGAATCCTCTCTTAATGGTCTGCATTGCAGGCTACTCATTCTGGTTTGGGTTATAAACACAAGCCTTTCTATTAATTTCAAATGATGCATTTCTATCTCTGGCTATGAATAAAACAGATCAATGCCACCCGCATGTTTTATTGGGCCTCCTGTGAAATGAATCTGTAGGGAGACAGCCAGCAGGATGGAGTTGACATGCAGATGAGATTTGTAAGTGAGGACATATTGATTATTTCCATCTCAGCTCAAGCAGTAATTCCACCCAACGCCGCTTCCCCTGTTTGAGCTCATTATTTATGCCATAAAAACACTATCTCAATGATAATAACAGGCTTCATTTACAAGCCAGAACATAAAGCATCAGCGCTTAAGATTTCAGGAGGTAGGAGGAGTGGGAGAGAGAAATTTAACAAGTCCTAGAGAGACACAAACTGCCACGGCTCATCTTGCAGTTTTTATCCCCTCAAAAAGCAAGGCTGAGAGCAGTGACTAGATTACCAGATTCTTTATTAATAAACACCAGACTTGTACCATGGTTGGAATGACGAGGCATTCAAAACTCCATTGTGAATGGTTCCTTATTGACACCTGACTTTCACTGTGTCATGCCACTGTCTCTGTTCAATGTGTGGAGGACCTCTTGGGGGGAGTCCTCTGGCTGCATGTGGCAATCCTCAAATAACCATTCAAGTGTCCACTCAACTAGGACCACAATCAGAAGGTGAACGAATCTTCAAAGTGAATTTTAAATGGATTATACTATTATGTAACATAGCCTATACCTAAGGCTTTCCATAAATACATTTACAATCTTTTTTTTTTAAAAAAAGGTAAATGCAATATAGGTAATTTCTCTCAGGTCAACAAATAGTTTTTGTGCATACATGTTTCTTGCACCATTATAAGAGGGTTTTCCATTGGACAAGACATGATTCCTCTCGTCAGAGTTCTCACCTTAAGAGTCACACATAGAACAAGAGCTTCTGAAAAAAAGTGGAGGAGAATCACAGGTGGAGAGAAATACGGACAACAAAACATGAGAAGACTTACTAAAATAAATGACCCTTCATACAGGGCTTTAAATTCATAGCATTCTTCTGGTATTTTTTTTTCCATAAGAAATACTTAATTCTCATATAGAAGAGTAATTTGCACCTGAGTAATGTTTCCCCATTAGGGAAATTTGAGAAAATAAAGTTATACAGGAAAACAAAAGAAAATGGAAACCAGATCATTATCTCATCATGCAGAGAACACTACCATTGATACTTCAGTGTGTGTTCATCCATGCCTTTGGCTATTTATTTACAAAAACAGATTTAAACTTGGGACCAGCAGCTAGCGTAATGGCTATGTCACTGAACTACCATGTAGTGGACCTCGGTTCAAGTCCTGGACCCAGTGGCTTGAACTCACACTGGGCACATGTGTGTGCGTGCCCAAGATCCCGAGAGGAGAATGGAGGAGAAGGGATTGTGGTGTGGCCATCCGCCCTGGGGGGTGATTTCTTGCTTTCTGTCTCTCTGTCTCTCTCTGTCTTTCTGGTGAGCTCATGCGCCCTATTGCATAAACCTCTCAAAAAAAAAAAAAAACAGAGTTAAACTTTATGATGTTTTGTACCTATGTTTCTACTTAAAGATGTGTGGTGAACATTATTTTAAGCCATTGTCTGTTTTTCTCTATTCTAATGACTACAAGGTTTCCTTATAGAGATGTCTTTTGCCTTATTTTAACTGATGTCTTAACTTTGAACATATTGTAATAATAATATCATTGGATTAAAAACAAGTTAATGAACACTGTAGAAACTAACTATTTGTTCATATCCATGATGATTATTTTATAATATATTCCTAAAACTGGAATTGCCAGGTAAAATAAATTTTTAAGTTGTTGAGAGGTATAGTTTATGTCATCTTTGAAAAATGATCTATCAATCTTCTTGCCCAACACTGGCGTAAGAGTGTGACTTTGTAGACAGACAGTTTGTTGACAGGCAGAGTTGATGGGGAGTGTTTTGTGTACTGACCAAATAACCTTCACTGGGATAATAGAAATATCTAGTGATATTTGAGCTTCATATCCAAGTACTATCTGGAGACAAAGCTGGAAAGAAAGCTTGGACCAAGTGAGGGAAAAATGAATTTGCCTTTTTCATTTTGCAGAAACAATCATGGAGAAACATATATTTTAAGGTTGATTGTTATCACTATTATTAAAATATGTATGCATGATAAAAATATCTAAAGAATGAAGAGGTTGTAAGCAGTGACAATTTCACCAAATCCTTAATCCAATTCTCCTCTACAATTTAATCAATTAAAAGAAGTGGGTTTATCCTTCCAGAAGGATTTTTGTGGGATTAAATGACCTGTATCAAAATGGGTTCAGTTGTACTCTGTCTTTTATGGTTCATAATATTTCTCAAAGTTCTTTCTTTTAGGCACATACTTGCTACTGCCTGTATTGGAGGGAAGGGAAGACTTTTATCCTGATTTTTTTTTTCTACCTTGCCTAATGGTTCAAATTTACAGGACTTACTTCCTTGTTTTGTCCATTTTTTGAGCAATAGTGACTTATATGATTGGCCAAATTGGAAAGAATAGACTGGGCATGCTCGTCTCAACTTCTTTCTCTCTGCTTTAAAGAGTGTGCTGCTCCAAGGAGCATGCACCATCCTATGTCCTTACAAGAGCAAGCTCTCCCCAGTGGGAAGCCCGTGCATGTGGGCTGCAGTGGATAACTCTTAAAGTCCATCTGCCTGCAAATTAAGCCACAGTTTCTAACACTGCCCTTATTGACTCTTCAAAAAGTTTATTTATGTATTTATTTTTTTAGAGAGAGGCACACACACACACACACTGGATCCTGCTATACCATGATACTCTTCTGAGCCTCCTAGC
The DNA here is from genome assembly GCF_000334495.1 of Tupaia belangeri chinensis. NCBI lineage: Eukaryota > Metazoa > Chordata > Mammalia > Scandentia > Tupaiidae > Tupaia > Tupaia belangeri. Next base: position 730,950 of record NW_006201854.1, on the reverse strand, counting down.
CTGCCAAGATCAGAGGTGTGTGCAGGTGTGCCCTCTGTTCACATCGACCCTGTAGTTGAACCTGAGCCTTCCTTATGGCGTTAGTATCCAGAAATGACACTCTCCCAACTGTGCCACTATGCTTGATCTTCTATTGATTTTTAAAAAGGAAATAGTTGGCTCTCCACATATAATATATCTTGTCCTTTTGTTTTTCCATTTAATTCTTAGATAGGGAAGACGTGTTATTTTTTGGTGTTGAACACTTTCCCAAAGAATCCAATGCATATTAATGTAGGAAATGTAGTTAGCTTACCTTTTATTATTGATGTTGTTCATAGCAATTTTTTTAATCTATCATATACAAAGCTGTAATAGATTTTTATGAAGAAATAAATGTTATGTCTGTGGGATGTAATCTAAAGAATTAAGTTATTCTATAAAAGGTTATGTATTTTTAAAGTTTGATAGAATTAAATTGACCTCTATTTTATTTTAAAAATGTATATTATCATAATGTGTTATGCAAGATCTGGTTTTATCAACCATTGCCAATATGTTGTATTCATAAACTCTAATTTATGTCATTCTGAGAGGGGACGAACAGTAGTTCATTAAAATTTCAATTCACATTTCCTTAGTTGTGTGTTGAGATTGTGCTCTTTTCGTTTATTGGCTATTTGTATAAGTCTTTCTATGGACTGCCTGTTCATCTTCTTTGCCCATTTTTCTATTAGATCATTTACCTTTCTCATTGTTTTTTCAAGAACTTCTGCAAATAAAGTCAGTTTTTCTTATTATGTGCTGTAAATAATTTCTTCATTAATTG
>NW_006201854.1:725899-729740 GCF_000334495.1 Tupaia belangeri chinensis | reverse complement strand
CACATGTTTGTCTTTCTGTTGAATGTCATGTAGTTAAATTTCCAGTTGTTTCTACAACATTGAACTGTTACTAACCAAAGAATCCCTAAAAGCAGATGATATTACTTAGATTGAAACAGAAAACATTGATAACACAGACATTAATTAGAGGAACATTGCAATGTCTTTGATAACTGGTTAAAACTACTATCATGGAAAATAAAAATAAAGAAATGAGTATAATTCTTCAGAAAATAGGCAACATAAGCAAGAACAGAGGTGGGTGAAAGTTAAGAAGGATAAAATTCCAAGGTTGATTTATAGATAGAACTGGGAATTGATACATAATTTTCTCTAAGGGAATTCCTTTATTTCCCATTCTTCCATGGACTATATTAAAGTTAACTTGGAAACAATTCTAACATACTAGACTATTTCCAATTTATAATACTATTCCCTTTGTGCAGATAACTACCGCTTCTTTTTCTTCTTCTTAGAGAATAAGAAATTTAAAAGATTAGCATTGGGATAATAGACTATTGTCCTAAGACAATATCATTTTCTAACTATGCAATTATTTATTAATGAATATATTGATGTTATATCTTTGATATTCTTATAATAGTATTTCTTGATAATTCTTATCAAAATTAATGATCATATATTTATTTATGAGTATTTAACATTTGTCTCTCAAAGTACAAGCTCCAGGATGACAGGAACTGTGCCTGTTTTTGTTTTTGACTTGTGTCTTGCATTTAGTACAAAGGTTATACCTAAGTTCCATTTAAATAAATGACTAGGAACTTCAATTCACATAATATTTCTTTAAGTTTGAATAAGTTTTGGTATTTATCAAATATATCCACGTACAATTTTTTATTTGGATGTTAAATGTCACAGTAACTCTTGTGGGTTAGGTTTTATCTTTATTATATTGAGGAAGAATTTAGACTCAGATATGTGACATGACATTTTCAAGATCATAGGAGAGAGTGAAATAATTATTCCAAGCCAGGTTTCACATACTGCTTATTCCACAATGTCATGCTTCAAGTTTAGAACCAAATAAACTTCAATACGAAAAGGTTAAAAACCTTCTAAATGCTGCCAGACATGATAGTTCCTAAGGATATATGTTTGCTGTGTACAAATAATGAAATGCTAATACATCTTCATTAGGTTGTTTATCCGATTGCTATGGAGTCTCTGATGCTCAAAGCCAAAAGTGTTATTTACTAAGTTATTAAGAATATACTCTAAGGATGACAATTTCTTTTTTCTGAAGTCAATACGAAATGAATGTGTCCTTATGTCAGACGGAGAAGAATTTAAGTTAGTTACAAAGATAATCACAGCAATTTGTAAGCCACAATGACTAAGTACAATTGAAACTTTCAAGTCAACCAGATGTACCAATAGAGTAGAGTTTACTGTGACACTGAAAATTGAATAAGAAATTACTTCAGATTTCAGCAGGTCCTAACCAGTGGGAAAATTCATACAATACTAAGTTACTATTCAACAAATACATACGGAAAGCCTCCTTTTTTCCCTCTTCACTGCCGAGAGTCAGGGTTCCACTGTAGACAAGAAGTACAAAGTTTCCACCAAGAGGGAGCATACATTCTGGTAAGGTAACAGAGCATACCCAATGAACACATTAATAAGGAGGACTGTAACAGATTTTGATTGTTTTTGCTAAGAAAGTAAATTGAGTAGTAAAGTAGAGAGTGACAGAGTATGGAGGAAGACATAAAATAGATTGGTCCAAGATTCTGAGAATGTGAACCACTAAGCTAAATCTGAACATTGAGCTAAGAGGACCTTTAGAAAAATATTCAAGACAGAGCAAAACATAAGTTGAAATCCAGAAGTAAGAAGCTCTATGTTCACAAAATAGAACTGAAATTTTGAAGCTACAGAACAGGAATGAAAAGAAGGCACCGATGTGGTCAGAAGGGCCAGCAGGGATAAGATCACACAGGAACACAAGAGTATAATAACAAGGCTAGTTTTCCTTCATTAACTAAGAAGTTTTTGAAGAATATTGAACAGGGAGAGATTGTAATCTAATACATTTTCTTTTCATCTATGATAGCTGAGGGTAAAAAAAAGAGTGATGATGTTAAGAAATATGGACATTAACAAAGTTTGATAAAAATCCTTGCTTCAGGGGAAACACCAAAGTCCAGTGGGAATCAGCAAATTTAGAACTAGATCAAACAGAGTTGGAAAGGAGGAAGAATGACCTCACTGCTGAGGATTTACTGAAGAGGAAATGTTGCTGATGATAAACTTTCGGAGGCAACTGTGCTTCCAAGAACCTCTTCTAGCCTCAATCTAAAACTGATCAGAGTATAGACTGGCCACTCACCCATGAGACATTGAAAATTACCAATGGGAAATTCAAGGGTGTTATTATAGGATATTCTTTACTAAAATTAATGCATGAAAAGATGGATGAGTGAACCAAGAAACATACAAATAAGCAAACATTACTCTCAGGGTTTTAGCTAGAGATGAAGTCTGAAATAAATGTGATTTCTAATCTTAACCTACCATTGGAATTATTTGGAAAGCTTTGGGACAATTAAAATTTCTAGCTTCCACTTTTATATATTCTAACCTACAGATCACTAGGGCGTTGTGCCCAGGAATCTGTATTTTGTAAAGGTCCCTATTAATCGTTGATGTTCAGCCAGGTTTAGAGACCATTGAATTAGATAAGCTCGCCAAGTTCCTTTCAGTCCAGTGAGTCTGTAAATTATCAAACTGCAGTGGAACCAACATGGGACTGTTGCTAGATGGTGCTAATGTGGATTGCCAAACTGTTTCATTTTAAATTTCATTTGAGGAGAAAGCCAAATGATATTAGCAAATAAAAAAAAGTTATTGGTGCCAAATTCTCCCAGCTGCTATGCATTGAAGGCACAAATTGCTATATATATTCTGATTGTCTGAGAGAGTAAATGCATCTTCCAGGGAGACTTTTCTTATGGTCCAGGGGATGTTCAGGCACAGGGAGAAATTGTTTAGTATCATCACATAGCTTTTTTTTTTTTTTTGTATTCCCTCTGTTGTCACTTCAGATGAAATTTTCACTCATTTATGTCTGTGTCTTCCAGCTATAAGTTGTGCTACATGGTGAAGAAGCTGGTGCCAAAGACATATCATGGGTTCAAGGTCACACAAGGAATCACTGATGAAACGGTCTCTAGTCATGGGCTCGACATCCTTAATTATTATATAATTAGTCTCTCAAGACAAAACAACAAAACAAACCAACAGAAGAGAAGGATCTAAGCATTTAAATGGAAATTATCAAAGGGTACATGTGCTCACCAGGGAGAGACAGAGAGAAAGCGAGAAATAAAGTATCTGCCAATGGGGTATGGTCACATGCCACAATTCCTTCTGTATTTCTCCATCCTGTCAGGATTTGGGGCTTGCACACACATAAACTGAGCGTTTTTCCCTCTATCAGATCTGGAATTTCAACTAGTGCCGACCATGTGAGATCAAGCTCCTCTAACCACTAGGCAACAAGGCCAACCAACTTGTCTTTTTTTTTTTTTTTAGAAAGCAAATTTATTTTTATTCAAAATAGAGAGAATATGCACACACATGAGAGAGAGAAAGAGAGCTCCTCAACATACAGCTCCCCCTTTCCCACAGGCCTCCAGTTTACCAGGCTCTCAGGCATGCACACAAGTCCACCATATTTTCTCAGGCTGATCTGGGAAGCCAAAGCCCCAGTGCAGCAATGCAGTGGAGTTTGCTACTGACTGTGCCAGGAGCCTGGGCCTGTCTTGCACCACCAGGTTAAGTTCTCCTAGGAAGAATGATAGAATGGGGGGGG
>NW_006201854.1:721724-725810 GCF_000334495.1 Tupaia belangeri chinensis | reverse complement strand
GGACCCGGTGGCTTAAAACTCACGCCGGGTGCGTGTGCGTGCGTGCCCAAGATCCCGAGAGGAGAATGGAGGAGAAGGGATTGCGGCGTGGCCATCCCCCCTGGGGGGTGATTCCTCGCTTTCTGTCCTTCTGTCTCCCTCTGTCTGTCTGGCGAGCGCACGTGCCCTATAGAGAAAACCTCTCCAAAAAAAGAAAAAAATTTTTTTTGTTCATATTCACCTTTTTTTTCTTGCTGTCATAATATTTGAAATGCCACCATTAGTGACTTTATTTAGAGAATAAACCAATGATTACTTCTTTTTATTATAATTATTCTTTAAGTCCTGGGCAAGATAATGTATCTTTTATACATTATTTCCTATTTGATATTGTTTTAACAGAAGTTGAATGAATTTGGTTATTCAACAAATGTTCTTTATTTTAAAAAAGAATGATCTATTTAATTTTATTTATTACTATTATTAATTTTAAATTTGCTAGAGGGCATGCACACTCGCCAGAGAGAGAGAAAGAGAGAGACTGAGAAAGCAAGCCCCAAGGTCAAGGTCTAGGACTCAAACTGCCATTGGTCATGTGGAAGTCCAGCACTTTAGCCACCACACCACCTGCTGGCTCCTTAGTAAATGTTGACAGAGCACCTATTGTGTACCAGCCACGATAGAAGGTATTAAAAGTGTAGTGATGACTAAGACACACTACTTACTATCAAGATCTTTGCTAGTATGTTAAGTAAGTCTGCTGCTTCTATAAATATATGAGACAGGGTGATTTGTGATTGTTCAGATTTTGTGCCTTTTTTCAAAAAAAAGAAACTTTCAGGGGTAGTCTCATAACAGATTATAGCTTCCAAAGATGGTCATGAAATATTTGCCATCTCATATGCTGAGCGCTCCCTTGTGGAACACTTACTTCTGGAATTCAGCTGCCATGCTCATGCTGCCCACATATATATATCCTCTGGTCCACTCTTCCTAACAATAAGACTTGAAGACTTTCCTGCTCAGCTCCCAGACATGCAAGAAGAAAAGGTCCACCTGATTCCAGCTACCAAGCACTCAAGGCTTATTAGGCAAGAACCAAGACTCCACAGAGCAGAGGCTTTCCATTCCCATTGTACTCTGGCTGATACTGTAAAAAAGTAATAGCAGCTAACATTTACTGAGCTCTTAACACTTGCCAGGTATTATGTTAAAGGATTTACATAACCAACTCATTGCTTGATTAATCTTTAAATGACTAAGCAATGCTTGTTACTCTCCTGTCACCATTTTACAGATGACAAAGCAGAAGCTTACAAAGGGTATGACATTCCCAACATGTTGTAGCTAGTAAACAATAGGGCTGGGCTGTCCCTATAGCTCAGTGGTTAAATACTGGGCAGAAGAAGTAGGATCCCACATAGCCAACTGGGGTTCGAATCCAGGTCTTGGCAGCAATATATCAGGTGAGCCTAGGATCTTGATAGGATGAAGAACTAAAGAAAGAAATACTGTGGTATGGCCGGGCCCCACTGGGGGATGCTTTCTCTCTCTCTCTCTCTCTCTGTCTCTCTCTCTCTTTCTGTACAGGATCTCTCACAGATAAAGGGGGGGACAGTAGGGCTGAGAAGAAACCCTAATACTGAAAACCCTATCTCTATGTTGCCACTATATTTCACTATATTTTAGTCAATAATCAACTTATCAATGAGTAATAATACAGGACTGAACTTTTTACCTATAGAATCTACCAACTTGATAAAATGATTGGTGTTTTACACCTACAATATTTGGAGTGGTTTATTATGTAGCCATAGCTGACTACAATAAGTCTTCCCCAATACTACTGTTGGTTGTAACACAAATTCCCATTCTTCAAGCACCAGTTTATTAGCCATTATAAGAAAGGGACAGTGATGGTACCTACTGTTTGCTGGAGTGTACTACACACTTGCTTTAGGAACCTTACACATTTCCATTCTAGACCTCACTCAGATGACCACACTTTGAACACAGAAATGCCCAAAGAGATTAGCAACATTGTTCCTTTTCTTCTGAATTAATCTCTTGACATTCATCCTCCTCTTTAGACTGGCTACTTCACACTTGGACTTCAGATGAAAAGTTTAGATTTACTCTCCCCTAGAAAGTTTTCTGTGATCCACAAGGTATAATTAGGTGACTTTCTCTGGGTTCTGAAAGCACGATGTATTCAGTCACAGCAAATATTGATGAATTATAACCGTTTTACTTGCTCATTTTCTATGCTAAAGTATAAGTGCCAAAAGATTAGAAATGTAGAGGGGGGGCTTCAAACAGTTTGTGAAAAAATGAAATCAAAGTACATGTTTATTTTGGTACAAAATGTATGAAATTCCATGCTGAGATTTTTCTTATTTTTCTTTCAAAGTTTATTTTTTTCTTCCATTAGACAAAGTGAGAGAGACAGACACCCTCAACAGGATCTTTGTGAGATTATCTATTCCAGCTTTGACCAAATTCAGATCACGGACTGGTGTCCATATACCTGGTGTGTTTGGGGAGATTTCGGACTCAAATCTGGAACTCTTCTATGTGAGTCAGCTTAGTGGAGCATTTTGTGTTACCACTGGGCCACCGATGGCCACCAAGTTTTTCATACTATTCCTACTCCGAATGCTGTGAAGAACCTTGCATAACTTTGCTCCCTGTTTCATAACCATAAGACACTGTGGTGCTGAGCAAATGTAGACAGTCAGTGACAGTCAAAATTCATATAAAAGACCCCAGGAATTCTCCTCAAGCATATTACACTTAGCCCTTTCACATCTGATCAGTAAACGTCAACATTTTTTATTACAATCACCTTCTCTTTCACACTCATATGCTGGGAGCTGTGCTCTAGCCGGGGTGGGTGCATAGGAAGGCGACACGGGTGAACAGGAATCAGACTAAGACCTCATGCCCTTTAGCATGTTCTCAGCCAGCTACAGCCAGAGTAAACTCTGGACTGTAGCCCTGATGGTCAGAAGTCATGCGTATTTATTATAGAAGGAGTTTTACAGGGATAGGATGGGTGAGGGGAAATAATTGAAGGATTTTACTCCAAAAGGTAAGGCATTCAAAGTATAGGAACAATAATCATAAAACGTGACGTCTGTTTTGTTTAGGTATAAACAGTCATAATTTTTGAACGAGGAAGCCCATTTTTTGGGTGCATCTTCTTCTTAGATCTTGATTACCAGGGAGGGTCTTTCGATGAGAGGGTTTCCAGGAATTTTCAGTCCCAGACCAGCTTGATTACTTTAGTCCCAGATTGACTTGAGAATTTTGAGCCTTGGGTCAGCTTTTGAGAACTTCAGCTTTAAGGGTGGCAGCAATTACAAGAGTCTAGAAATAAATTCTGTCTGGTTTAGTAAAGACAAGGTTAGTATATGCTAAAGTGAAATACCTATGTTATCTTTGGGGTAGCCTACAGCTAAGAGGGTGAGTCTATATAGGAAAGGAATGTGGTCTTGTGAGTAGCTAAATGACTGACCTAAAGGTTACTATGTACTTGAGACCCTCTACATGCTGCTTTGTACAATGACTGTGGCTTGGTGAATGGCAATCTTCCCTTGTCCTGAGAGTGAGGGGGGCTTATGGTCTTTGGGGTAACAGCACTTCATGGATGAGTCCCTGAGCCCCTCTTGGCTACTGAGATTGTTCACCCATTAGTAGCTTTAACTTAAACCTTCCTAATGCTTATCTATGTAATCCCCAGTAGGAGAAGTGAATGTAGTGTTCTTTATTGACATTTTCCAATAGGGTGGGGTGAGTCTAATGGGAGTAACTCCTATTCGCAGCCGCTGCCCTACATAGCTGCCACCGTAGTGGATCCACATTCTTTCAGGATTATTGTAAAAGTTATAGTAAGGCTGGGGGTGCCTTTATGGGGTACCAGGATATGGCAATAAGGCCCATGGCAGAGAAACTGAGTGCAGGCCAGTACAGTAACACAATGAAGGTGAGGTCCAGAACTCGTAAAACTGTTGACCTTGCAAACAGTTCTCCTCAGCCGAGTCCTTGCTCTAGGCCTGAGGGGCAGTTCTTTCATACTCAGCTTGTGTTAACTGCATGGTCCCAGCA
>NW_006201854.1:711072-720788 GCF_000334495.1 Tupaia belangeri chinensis | reverse complement strand
AGGGTGGCTTATGGTCTTTGGGGTAACAGCACTTCATGGATGAGTCCCTGAGCCCCTCTTGGCTACTGAGATTGTTCACCCATTAGTAGCTTTAACTTAAACCTTCCTAATGCTTATCTATGTAATCCCCAGTAGGAGAAGTGAATGTAGTGTTCTTTATTGACATTTTCCAATAGGGTGGGGTGAGTCTAATGGGAGTAACTCCTATTCGCAGCCGCTGCCCTACATAGCTGCCACCGTAGTGGATCCACATTCTTTCAGGATTATTGTAAAAGTTATAGTAAGCCTGGGGGTGCCTTTATGGGTACCGGAGTATGGCAATAAATCCCATCCATGGCAGGGAAACTGAGTGCAGGCCAGTACGGTAACACAATGGAGGTGAGGTCCAGAACTCGTAAAACTGTTGACCTTGCAAACAGTTCTCCTCAGCCGAGTCCTTGCTCTAGGCACAAGGGGCTGTTCTTTCGTACTCAGCTTGTGTTAACTACATGGTCTCAGCACTCATAACTCACTTAAAATTTAAAGTCTGACGTGTTGAGTGACTGACGAGTATTTAATATAAAGAGGGGCAAAGAGGGCAGAAAGGAGAGAGTGCTACTGGGGAGGAGGGCAGATCATTTACATTCATGGGTCCCAGAGTTGACTGTTATTATCTTCTACCTTAGGATCTGAGTCTACTTAATCTTACCAAGTCTAATTTTATATATATTTATTTCATTCCATTTGTTATTATTATTATTATTTAATTTGACCAGACAGAGACAGAGAGAGAGAGAGAGAAAGGAAAGTGAGAGCGCAAACCACCAAGTCTGAGACTCAAACCATGGTTGGCCATGTGGGAATCTAGCGCCTTTAACCACCACGCCACCTGCTGGCCCCAGTTTTTTATATTTTTTAAAGTGGAGTAAATATAGAAAATTAGAGAAACACAGGAAATGCCTGACAGTGCACATGCCTCATGGTAAGCACTCAGTTATTATCGGTGATAGACATTACAGGGTAGAAAAATAAAAGAGAACAGCATTAGCATCCGGCTGTGATTGAGAGGCACCACTCAAATTGTTGTTCCCCTTGTATCCAAGTCTTGCAAAGTCGGAATTGCCCTGACTTTGTTTGGCTCACTGTACTTGGGCCATTTGAATGCCTGCAGTGTCCCACAGTAATAAGTCAATTCCAGTGACAGAATAATGATGTCATCCAGCTCTAGCAGAAAGAGAAGTGAGATTTTTATTTACTGAACACCTACTTTATGCTAAGAAACTACTATGGCTTTTACACATGGGGATTTTATCTTTTAATTTGTTATAGGGTATGTATACTTAGAGAGAGAGAGAAGCAAACAAACGCCCTCCTCCCCCAGGGGGATTGTCATGTTATAATCCCTTCTTCTCCATTTTCCTCTCAGGATGTCAAGCACACATGCACATGCACCCAGCATGTTTTTTAAGTCACCAGATCTGGGACTCGAACCACACAGTCAGCCATGTGGGATTCATTTACCTTAACAACCATGCCACTGGCTGGACTGAAATAGGGCATTTTAAATTTTCAACCCTAATACAGTAAAATTTGAGACTAGATGTAAAAACAAAACAAAAGAAAACAAAAATTCAGTGTGATATTCTGAACCTAAAACTAATTACCTATGTTGAAAAATATTTCAAAGGGAGTCAAGGTAAATAAAAGAATTGTCATACCCTTAGATTTTTTTTTGACAAAAATCCAGGGTCTAAACTTTGGTAGGAAGCTAGGAAGTAAGAATAGGAACTTAAATTCACCAGGGAGGTTTTTAAGTAGCTCTTTTCTTCTTGAGTAGCTGATGTTGTCGTGAAGTAAAAACCTCTGAAAACAGCATAGAGGCTATTATTAATTAGAAACAGAGTCATTGGAGATAGAGAGACACTATTATGCCTCTCCTCCCTGGGGTATGGGCTGGAATTATTCCCCACAGGGTTATTTCCAGTTCTGTGAGAGTTAATGATTCCAATGTAATCAACCTCAGCCAAAGAGAGTGTAACATGAAGAACAAACAAAAGAAAATTGTTGGGATAACACATAAAGTCTCATTGGCCATATGCAGGCTCACAAAGCTAACGAGCTCCCCATTCAGACTCTGCAGTGGTGGTCTATCGTAATAGCCCTAAACATAGGAGAAAAGTGCCCTCAAAGTGGGGGAGAGGGTGGCTGTTATGCCTGCAAGCTGAAGAAGGCAGTTTGATTCGGGAGGAAGGTCTTCCTCCTGCCAGCTGCTTTCACTGAGAGGAAAATGCATAGCTCAGGCAAGGCAAGCCAAATACTTGGCAAGACCCATTTTAGCTTCCATAAAATCACAAATGGGGTGGAGAAGAGCGTGCAGAGAAGGTGAGGGGGGAGAGGAGCACGCGACCTTTATTTATTTGTTTGTTTATTTATTTATTTAGTTTTAATTTGCTAGAAGGTATGTGGACTCATCTAAGAGAGAGAGACAGACAGAGGGAAAGTGAGAAAGCACCTGCCATGCGGGACAGTCAAACCACAATTCCTTCTCTTCTATTTCTCTACTCAGGATTTTGGGTCTGCATCCATACATGCCCAATATGTTTTTCAAGCTGCGAGGTTCAGGACTCAAACTATGCAATCTAGCTGCCTAGCCACCTAATCTGACTGACCCCACACAACCCATTTTTCTACTTACTTGTATAAGATACTTGTGGAATAATTCTGCCACATTCAAGGAAGAGTAGTGACCATACAAAACTCATTACACACAGCAAATAGAAATAGCAAAAGAAAAAAAGATGAATCTGTTGATTATTAATCCCACTATTGGTACAAGGAAGGGAAAGATATTTTGGGTATATTAAATGCAATTCTTCTATTTCAATGTAGCAAAACTGAATAATAAAGTTCAAGGTTTTTCACAATGTTTAAAACATCAGAAACCATTTTTCTCTGAAAACTTGTCTGGAAGCCCAAATCATAAAATACATTAAAACAAATCTATGGCCATCTTATGGCATGGTGTTTGGGGGTAACTGAATCCTACATGGATGACAGCACAGTTGGAGTCTCAGACCTAGTGGCTTGAGAGACACATGCCAGGCACATGAGTGCATGTCTACAGTCTTGTAGGTAGGGAGAAACGGAAGAGAAGATATTGTGGCGTGACCATCCCCTATGAAGGTGCTTTCTCACTTCCTTCTCTCTCTTTCTCTTCCTCTCTCTCCCTGTCTCTCTCTTTCCTGTGAGCACATGCACTCTAGAGCAATCTTTAAAAAAACAATCTAATATGTTCAAAGAAAAATGGAGATTCATAACCTACTCTATCTTCTCACTTTCTGGTCCCCACAGTTGCTCCAGGATACCCTCTATGAAGCCCAAATACACTAAAAACACAGCATGAGCATTTCTTAGCCATATATTCTCCAAGAAATATTTAGAGAAGCTGTTCAAACTTTCTGAGCATCAGTTTCTTCATCCCTTAAATGACAATAATGGAAACCTACCAGAAACGTAACAAACTTAAATGAGTACCTGGCATATAGAAGCTCTCAACCAATGTTATTATTTTTATTTTTAAACTGTTAACCCAGCATGCATTTTGCATGCTCTGATAATCTTTTTTTTTTTTTTGGAGAGGTTTTTGCTATAGGGTGCATGTGCTCACCAGACAGAGAGAGCCAGAGAGACAGAAAGCAAGAAATCACCCCCCAGGGGGGATGGTCACACCGCAATCCCTTCTCCTCCATTCTCCTCTCGGGATCTTAGACACACACGCACACATGCCCGGCGTGAGTTTAAGCCACCGGGTCTGGGACTCAAACCACGGTCGACCATGTGGGAGTCCAGCAACATAGCCATTACGCTATCTGCTGGTTCCGCTCTGATAATCTTAATACAGTACTTTGACACTCATGAAGTTATCCTCTTGTAATACTACTGCCTTTTAGTCAGTACAACACTGTAATTTGGTCATCTGCAATTATTATTAATGAAAATAATCATGGCATTCACTATTTCATTAATTATGTATTTTATACACACACACATCCCGACCCATCAGAAGAGTTATTGTTCCCAGTGTAGAGAGATGGGTCAATAACAAGGTGAAGAGGTTAGGTAAGGTATTTCATGGCTAACTCAACTGTATGTTGTCTCCTTAGCGGGAGAGGGGATGTGTTCATGTCCAAATACATTACATGGTAGTCAGGATGGTATGAATCTACTTTTGTCTGAATCTTCTATCCAGTGTGATACAATGCAATAAGTGAGAAGTGTCGTCAGGATCACAAGGAGAGAGTGATAACTGAGTGCCATTAATGTCCGCATTGAGATCCCATGACATAGAAGCTTTTCCAACTAGAGTTCTTCATCTGAACCACAGATCACAAAAATTATTGAAGTAACAGTTTTCTAAATTCTTCCACAGGTGATACAAACAAGATATTCTTTATGTATGAAGAGGAAATTAATTTATGACATAATATGGGTTTTGGGGACATTAGAAGTAAATTTTCTTCCAGAATTTTGGTAGATGAAGGCTAGAGCAGGAAATATCTCCCATGCTACAAATCAGAAAGGGGAGTAAAAGGCAACGAGTTTGGTGCTCCAAGATCAGATGGTAGGTAAAGAAGGCATCACATCTCATGCTGTATGATCAGAAAAGAGTAAAGATATCCAGATTCCAATGCCGCAAAACCAGAAAATGTGTGAATCATACAGGAATTCTCATCTCTTAGATCAACACATACATCATAAACAATTGCTACAAGCTAGTGTTCTTCAAGAATGTTCTTTGTTCTACATAATCTAGTACGTTGTACATTTATCCTAAATACTCTAACTTAATGCATGTTGTCTTTCGCACTTTTGCACTGTGATCATGTGTATGTGCATCTGCACGTGTGCCCACAAGTGCATAGATGCCAATTAGTTTCCAAACTCTACAATGACTTTTGACAGTTAAAAGGTACTAGCGGTCAAATAAGGTTGGTGGTGAAAGCAAAACTGAGGCCATGAATTCTCCCCTAATAATCATTAACCTTTCAAAAATAGACTTTACTAATTCCAATTTGCTTAGAGAATTTTGTAATAATCACATATTCAGAAGAAAATAATAAGTTTAGTCAGTAGTTGCAGTGTACACCTTGACAACCAGAGTGTAAGCCTGTGATTCCCTAAGCTGGGACCCCAGATATGTCCTTATATTGACTTCTCGAGAAAGTCATAATGCATTTTTGCATAGAAAAACAAGAAAACACATCATAACTTCTTCTTCGTGTTTTTTGGAGAGGATTTTGCTATAGGGCGTGTGTGCTCGCCAGAAAGACACAGAGAGATAGACAGACAGAAAGCGAGAAATCACCCTCCCAGTGGGGATGGCCACACCTCAATCCTTTCTCCTCCATTCTCCTCTTGAGATCTTGGGCTTGTATGCACACATGCCAGGCGTGAGTTTAAGCCACCAAATCCAAGACTCGAAACTCAGTCAACTACATGAGAGTCCAGCGACATAGCCATTACGCTAACTGCTGGTCCCATAACTTTCCCAGTGACTTAATAGTAATCTTGCTTTCAAAGTAGTTTGGTGATTTCTTGTTGTTTCTGGCTCAAATGAACTATTTAGTTCTCTTATTAAGTGAAAAAAAAAATCAACATGGTGCTTTAGAAACAGATCATTTCTGAAAGAGGAGATATCTGGTGTCTTTCCAACCCCTACAGATATATTATATACATGTATATAATACTTATTTAATAGACATGTATTTAATTGGATTGAACTTGACTGGCTGTGACTCTAAATAGATCTATTAATAGTAACAAAATATTTGCTATTAACTTACATATTTGTGTCCTTGTCTGGTTATTGTCTCTCTCTGTCTCTCTCTCTCCTCTCCTAGAATGTATAGTCCATGAGTTTAGGATCTTTGATAATTTTATTTACTATAGCATTTCAATGCTTAGAATGTTTCCTGGCCCCTAATAGATAATTAGCACATATTTGTTAGAAGAATATACAACCTTTCTTCAGCTCTTTAAAATATGCCAAGTATTCTGCTAAGCAATTTAATACATATGCCATTCGATTCAGTCTGTCTCGAATCCTGGTGTATATACACATCTCCTGAGATCTTGTTAAAATGCATCCATTGAGTAGGCCAGGAGCAGGGTCCAGGATTCTGCATTTCTAACAAGCTTCCAGCTGATGACAGTGCTGCTGGCTCCTGCACAGCACCTGTGGTGAGGAGTCAAATTCTGATAGTTCCCTGTGAGATAGATATTATTACTCTTTTATTTTCCAGAGAAGAAAACTAAGGCTTATGGATGTTCAGCCATTTATCTAAGGTCACACAGCTAATGGCAGGAGGGCATGATAAAAATCAAAATGTTACCTCCAAACCATTAGACAGAGTCTTCACAAGCCTCAATTCCCCAAGCATCTTCCTCTTTCTCTGATTTGTCTTGTGAGGGCACAAATACAGGCTGGCCATATACAAACCAGAAACTAGATGCCCACCAGTCTCTAGTGAGCTCTGTCTATATTAATTCACCTTTTCTTAACACTTTGTAGAAATAGAATCATATATTATGTGACCTTTTAAGTCCAACTTCTTTCACGTAACACAGGGTTTCAAGGTTCCTCTGTGTTGTGGCATGTATCTTAGTCCTTCATTTCCTTTCATGGCTGAATAATATTTTATTGTATGGATATACCACATTATTCAGCAGTTAAAACAATTAGGTGGTTTCTACATTTGGTTATTTTTAATGGGCCTGCTATGAACATTTATGTCACATTCTTCTTTATAAACACTTGTTTTCAATTCTTTGGACTATATATGTAGGGTAGAATTGTTGGGTCATATGATAATTCTACATTTAATTTCTTTTTTTATTTTTGAATTTAAATTTTCAATGCTTTTATTTTTATAGTTACCTTCATTTAAATGAAATTTTTATGCTGCTATCTTTTTTTTCAATTTCAGACATTATCTATTAACTTTCTACCATGGACAATGAGGGTATACAACCCACTCATCAACCTTCTAACAACCCTCTCACCAACCGTTCTACACGTACGTCTTTTCCTCCATCCTTATTATACTACAGTTTTGATTGTGTCGCATCATTTAATTTCTTAAGAGAATGACAAATCATTCTTTATAGTGGTTGAGCCATTTTATATTCTCATCGGTGATGCACAAGGGCTCCAGTGTCTCCACAGCCTCATCTATGCACAAGATATTTTGGGTTTTGATTGTAGCTATCTTAGTGATGGGCAGTGGCACGTGCAATCTCTCAGCAGTATTGATTTTAATTTTCCTACTGACTATTGGCTACATGTAAGATCTTAACTAAGCCCTTAAACTTGACTTAATGCTTATCTTTTCTTTCTTTAGTTCACCCTGCTTCTACCTGCAAATTTATATTAGGAAAGCATAGCCTTGCTGGGTGATTGGTGTCTTCTGTTCTACTGTGTAGCATTTTCTCTCCTATTTCTCAGAAAACTCCTTCTCTCGGTAATATTTGGAATGCTTGGACCCTAATCTAATCTGTCTGGTTTTCTTCTAAGAAGATACATTTTGACCAGTCACAGTGGCATGGCAAACATGCCACAGTCCTGAAGCTATGTGAGAAGGTGTTTGGCTCATGTCCCAAGGTTTCCCTGCACAATAGGTGCACGTGTAAGTCTGATCCTGACTGGTCAACTGGAGGTTGACAGCAACATAAGGATCCTGGTGGAGTTGTCTGTCTTTCTTCTTCTCCTGTTTCTATCTCTATATCTCTCATGAAAGAAATAAGCATATACACTTTAAATGAAGGAAAAAGAAGAATTTGGACACATGAAAAGACATTAAGAGTTCACATGTGCAGAGAAAAAAAATGTAACAAGGCAGCCAAAGGGCAACCATTTATAAGTCCCTTCAGAGGGACTCAAGACTGCTGGCTCCTTGATCTTGAACTTCCAGACTCCAGACCTGCACAAAACAAATTTCACCCAGTTTTTGATTTTGATATGATAATCCTAGCCGACTAACATAACCCCTCAGTGGCAGTTAAGGCAGATAGTATCCCATTCTAATATCCCACTACATATAGGAATCTTGATGAGCACTGGTGCTATGGACTGAATGTGAGTGTCCCCCAAAAATTTATGTCTTGAAACCTAATAACCAATGTGATAGCATTTGGAATTGGGAAATGAGGACGCGATTAGATTACGAGGGAGTAAAGCCTTCGTGAATGATATTAGTACCCTTCTGAGAAGAGACACAGAGATCTTGCTTCCTCTTTCTCTGCTCTGTCATGGAAGGATACAAAGAGATAATAGTCATCTACAAACCAGGAAATGTATACTTACCAGACACCATGTATGCCGGCACCTTTGATCTTGGTCTTCTTAGCCTCCAGAACTGTAGGAAATAAAAATTTGCTTTTTTAGCCACTCAATGTATGATATACTTGTTAGAGTAGCCCAAACTGACAATGATAACTGGCTCTGAAATCTGGCTTTAACCCTTAATAGCTGAGTGCCCTCGGGAAATTGACCTTGGTTTTCCAAAACTACTGCTTCACACCTAAAATGGGACTACTAATGGGAAAACCATCGTTTTCCTTCTTTACTACAGAAGGTTTCAAATCAATACACAACCATTCATTTGCTCACATGAATCTCACTCCAACCTCTGAAGGATTGTGAGGTTCAAATGAGAGAATCTATGGGAAAGTGTTTTCTAAATTCTAAAGTGTTATAAAAATGCTCATTAATACAATCACAACATCTACAAAACTGTTAATGGGAGGGAGAGAAAATCAATTGGTGTGTTATTTTGTTTGGAGTGCAGGGTCAGGGTGTAAAGCGGCATACACGCCCCTCTGCCTGTCAGCAACCAACAATTAATCAGTCTCAGGGTATTTTTAAACATCGGGAATCATGTATTTTCCATTCACCAGCTGGAAGACTGCCATCCAAAACAGCCAACATCAGCTACCAGCTGAATTAGTTCCCGCTTCTATTAAGAGCTCAGTTCCTCCACCCTTCTCTTCACTCTACTAGTTCCTGCACAGCAGCCAACCTGAAGGTCTCTGGAGCTGAGCTTACACATATATGTGAAGCTTGGAACTGTGACTCTGATATCCATGGCAGCATCCATATGTTCTAGGAAATGTGCAAAGATTTCACCTACATTTCAACATGTGGTACTCACAACAGTCCTTCATGGAAAGGGATTGTAACTCCATTTTAATTTAAGTAATTGGAAACTCAAAGAGGCCACTTCGAGCACTTTCTCTTTGCTAAATCACCAGAATATGCTGGAGAATACAACATGGAGCCTGCAGTCTTGCTGAGGTAGCAGACTATACCACGTAACAAGAAAATTATTCATATATATATAAAACGTTAGATCTACCGAGGAAATTCACAACATAGAAACATATAACATAGAACTTAAAATTTTTAGTGTGGGAGCAGGCAAGAAACAAATGAACATGTCAATGTACACAGATTAACATTCTATTAAGAGACTTGGCTTAAGAAGTGATACAAATACAGGTAAATGAAAGAAGAGGTGTACTTGATCAGAACCACCTAAAGATGAAAAAGAACCAGGCGGCGCAGCGTGGCGCCTGCTGCGCGGCACCCCCGGGCCTGCGTGGCCGGTGCTCTGCACCACGTTCCACTGCCTCTCCGGGGCTGGCATGTGGCCTCCGGGCCTGCGCGTGGCCTCCCCGGG
>NW_006201854.1:705769-710373 GCF_000334495.1 Tupaia belangeri chinensis | reverse complement strand
ATATATATGTATACATATGTATGAAAGTAGAAATGGAATATTATTGATGATAACATGCTTGATTAAGCCACTATGCAGTTTATCCTAGATGGGAAACCACATTTAGTATGTTGTGATGATGCTCAGGGAATGAATGTTAGGTAATATGAAAAAAACAAAACAAAAAAAGGAAAACGTTGCAGGAGAAAAAAAGAAACAGTAAAACTGTTCGTATCATTTTGTAAAAAAAAAAAATGAATATTCGACGACTGCAGCGAGCTGTATGGGCACAGCTGGGTACTACTTTATAGTATGTTCATTCTACTCACTGGGGTTTATGCCTAAAGTCAGACTTGGGTTCATGTATAGGTATGTGTCAGCTGTGCTAGCTATTGGATATATTTAGACTAATTAAGTTCATTGGCAGAACAATTGAATGGGGGGAGGAAGGCTTGGAGGGCAACCATGGATGCCAGTGCCAGGACAATGGGGGAGGAGGATGGGACATAGCAGAGGGTGGGGGATGGGGAATCAAGGATGGCAAAACAAAAGGCAAGGTATGCAGGACATAAGAATTGGAAAATTATTTGCTGAGAACATGTATGTTGATGTGCTTGACTGAGCCAATGCACAGGGCATTTTGGATGGAAAATTCATTCGTGTGTTGTGATGGTGTACAGTGAATGAATGTAGAAAATGAATAAATTAAAAAAATAAAAATTAAAAAAAAAAAGATGAAAAAGAATCATTGATCCAAAAAGGTGGCATGGAAACTAAGACCAAATGACATAAAGGATTCTTGTACTTTTCTGGCATAGAAGTTGATACATTCTCCTTTTTACTTAAGTTAAAGTGAGGAATCTCCTTCTTGACCGAAGCACAGAAAAGCCAAATTTTAAGACTGTTTAGTGCCACTTGGCAGCTTGTGTCTTGAGGAAATCTTTCTGAGCTTCAGGTTTCCAATCTCTTATTGAATTTGTAGTGATGTTTTGAGGATCAGAGGGCCTAGTCTATGGGATGATGCTTTTGAATGTGCTATGCTAATAGATTACTGGAAACACCAACAATTTTCACAGGAAAACAATTGTGATCCATGTGTGTTGTTTAATGTGATAACCCAATAGTTTAAACTTTTTTCAGGAGAGTTCATCAAGCAGGGTTCTTAAAATACAGCCTTAAACACACACATATAGACAAATTATGATTTGCTTTCAATTCACTGTCCAGATAAGAAACAAGCCACCTGGTCTCAACACAAGTCTTCCCTCCTACAATTATGCCACCTCTGATATTGTCTCCCAAACTTCTAGTATCTTAAGAATCTTCTGGGGCTTCACAGGCACTTAATACATATCCAAGGCAGCAGATGATGTGGTGATTAAGGCATCTGGATTCCCACATGACTGACTGTGGTTCGAACCCCAGACCGAGTATCTTGAAAATCATGCTAGGTACGTATGTGTTCATTCCCAGGATCCTGAGAGGAATATGGAGGAGAATGGATTGTGCCAAGGCTGTCCCCTTAGGGAGCGATTTCTCATTTTCTTTCTGCATTTTCTGTCTCCTCTCTGATGAGTTCTTTCTGTCTCTTCCCTCTCTGATGAGTGCATGTGCCTTATGCAAAAACTTGAAAGAAAGAAGAAAGAGAAAGAAAGAAAGAAAGAAAGAAAGAAAGAAAGAAAGAAAGAAAGAAAGAAAGAAAGAAAGAAAGAGGAAGAAAGAAGGAAAGAGGAAGAAAGAAGGAAAGAAAGATAGAAAGAAAACCATATCCAGATTTTTCATGACTCAGCTTCTGATTTACTAAATCTAAATCTTGAGCCAAGGAAATCTGTGCACATTTACTAAGCAACATAGGTAATTTTTGTGATAAAACCATTTGGAGAAATACTACATGACATTAGTCTTCATACATGTATATAAATATCACTTGGCAAACTTTTTAAAAAAGAAAATAAATTCCTAGCAACAGCTGTCAGTAAAATGTCTTATTTAGTAAGTTTGAGAAATCACACAGAGGAGATGATGTTTACTTTTTTTGTTTGTTTTTTGTTTTGTTTTGTTTTTGCTCTAGGGTATTGTGTATGTGCTCACCAGAGAGAGACATACACGGAAAGAGAAAAGGTGAGAAATCACCACTCGCAAGAGGATAACCACTCCTCATTCTTTGTTTCTCCATTCTCTTCTCCATTCTCCATTCTCTTCTCAGGACTTTGGGCACACACACATGGACCTGATGTGATCTTCAAGCTGCTAGGTCTGGGACTCCAACAGCAGAGTTGTCCATGTGGAATCCAGACAATTTTACCTCCATGTCACCTGCTGACCCAAGGAAATGTGTTTTTAACCAAGAATTCTCTAGCTGTTATCTGTGTCTATTGTTCAACTCTCAGGGAACACTAGGCTAGGAAAGAATAGATCACTGTTTCCTCATGCATAGCTTTCTGTATTTCCCTTCATAGTCTACTATTAATCTGAATGCTATTTTTTTTTTCAAATGTTCCCAGAATCACTGCCCTTTCCTTCACTGACCTAGGGTTTCCTAAAATATTTTGGGAGACATATGAACACTCTAAAGTTGCTCTATCATACAATTTGGATTATTATTAATTAGATATTGGAGCAAAACTGAAGATTTGGAGAACATTAGAAATGAAGGAAGAAGGTTAAGGAGAGAGGGAGAGAAGAAATGAATGAAGGAAAGATATAGAATAATTATTAGTTTAAGTGCCAGAAATGGATACAGATGTAAAAAAGACCCTGTGGTCAGAAAGTCCAATGTAATGTCTCTCCTTCTTGTTCATGGGAGAAAATAAACGCAGCATCAGCTTTTTTGATAATGTTAGAAACCTGTACACAACTTCAGATATTCTGGCTTTTTAGAACAAGAGGGCTAGATGGATAGGTAATCCTAAGCTGTTCTCCAGGGCCTCTCAACTCATACTTACTGTAAGACTTTTAATGCAGTTCAAGGAATATGTGATTTTTCCACTAAAGTAGAACCTGGAGGAAAAAAATGAACAAAAGGAAGGGGTAAGTGCAAAGAAATAAAAACATCTATCCAGGCTAACTATAATGCCTCTCCAGATGCAATCCAACTCACACCCATCTTTTCTGAATCATTAAGCCTCTCAATTGCCTGTGTGCAACTTCCCCATCTCTGCTACAATTATCAGTAAGAGAAAAAACGTGCCTGGAGCAAATGTGTTAAGTCAGCTCCAGAGGGATTTTGGGGATGGAATGGTAGGGGTGGGGAGAAGCACATGGCCGTCCTGCTCTGCCAGTGGCACCCGTTCAGCATAGGAGGGCCTCAACCATTGTCACCAGTGATGCCACTGATGACCGGTGGGATTCCCATGCTGCCTCAGCTGGACTCTCTTTTCTGGAAGCTCTGTGCTTTCTCTTCGCTAATGCATCTAATTTATTCTCTTTTTCTTGGGGTCCTTTGAAAGATGGGAAAACATAGATTGAGTCTAAATGTTTGCTTACAGGCCTTCCTCTCTCTTTTTTTAATTTTTTTTTTTTAGTAAAGCCGAATGCTGTTTTAAAAACATATTTTAATATATTTTGTATTTTATTTTAATTTATTTGATCATTATACATCACTTAGCTGGTAAAGTGGATTCTCCCAACATGAATACACTTTGCACTGGTGTATTCTCTCAACATGAATACACTCAACTGGTCCAGTTGAGGATACTATACATGTTATCATCAGCAGATAATAATCTATTTCTGTGTTCCATAAATGTCTTGCCTCTCAATTTTTCTCCTTAATATCTTTCCTTGCTGCCAGCTACCTGCAGAAATAGTTTAGGAGTTATTTCAGGTCCAGAGCAAAGAACTGAAGACAGTAATCCACCAGAATGATCCTTTTATAAATGCAACTGTGTTCGTATCATACACGCTACACCCTGACATCCCCCTTTCTCCTTCCCGTAATGGACTCATGACTTGTAATGTCTTCCAAAGCACTTCTAATAAAGACAAAACTTATCATGGGGCCCACAAAGATGGGTACGATCAGCCTCTACAGCTGCTGAAACTTGCCCATTTCCTTGACTGCGTCTCTATCTCCCACTCCCTCGCCTTGGATCAATCGTCTCATATGTCTCACTGTGTAGTCAACATTCAGCCAACATGTGGTTTCCTCCAGAAGCTGCCCACAAGGCCAACCAGGTTCACTGTGGAAAACTTGTAGTCTCTCAGCTCCTGCATTTCAGCTGTATATTGCATGTCACAACTATAACCAAAGTAATGGCAATTATGAAATGCGTTGCTTAATGGTCATAGTTAAATTCTATAGCAGAATGTCAACTACATGAAGAGAGGGGACTGCTCTTGTGTTTAGCATCCCCAGAGTTTGGTAGGGTCTCAGTTTTTGAAAGACTAATGAAGATAACAAGTGTTTATAAGAAAAAACTCCGTGTTGGTGTCATTTTAAATATGCTTCAATTAGCAGAAAAACAGGAGGCCTCTCTGATCTTCAAACGCAAAGCATAATTGCCAAGAGCCCCTAATTTCAAGGGGCTCTGAGATACAAATGTATTCATACCTGAAAAATTGTTCTGTGCATTTGTAGAAGATGTTTGTGCTTCTTAGCATTGTCAATCCACCCACCCCCCCCC
>NW_006201854.1:694467-705337 GCF_000334495.1 Tupaia belangeri chinensis | reverse complement strand
TCACGTCTCTTTTGTACAAGTTGAAAATGTATTTAAAAAATTTTCAGTGTGCTGACTTATTTAGTTCTGTGTGAGACATAGAAAGAGAGACACACAGAGAAAGAGGCACGTCCCCACCCCTAACAGAGTTTTCAAGCCACAGACCACCTTCAGTCTTGGATCAAACACACACACACATGTGCCCTGCATGCTCAGTGAGGTGCTAGAATGTGAACCCAGAACCTTTCCCACAGAATCTATTCCCATTCCCAATGTGCCACTTCCTGGTGCCATGCTGAAAATGTGGAGGAAAGATTTACTTATGATTTTCCTAAGTGTATTTACCTAAGCATTTCTCAATATGGACAGTCTTATTGACGATTTCAATGGTCGGGAAAAGGTAGAAAAAAAGTACTGACAACATAGCATAAAGACAGCCTTCAAAGCTGCTGGCCACCACATCCATCACCACCATTTCCCGACCTACCACCATCATGTTCTCCAGCCTTTTCTTTCATTTTTTTCCAGTCTCCCATAAGACTTTTTTCCTAACTATTCTTTTCTCCACATCCATATCCCCTACTTGATTTCAGAAGTTCTAAAGAAATATTTTCCTACTTTTCAATAGATGCTGTTTCTTTGTGTGTATTTGTGTGTGTTTGTATAGAGATTTTTGCCTTGGGGCATGCACTCACCTGAGAAAGCGAGAGAGATAGAGACAGTGAGAGGGAATGTGAGAAATGACCTCCCCAGGTGGGGTGGCCACACTGCAATTCCTTCTCCTCTATTCACCTCCTGGGATCTTGGGCATGCATGCACAGGTGCCCAGAGTGAGTTTTCAAGCTATTGGGTCTGGGACTCCAACTGCAGTCAGCAATGTGGAAGTCCAGTGATATAACCGCTAGGCCATCTGTTGGCCCTCTAGTTTCTTCTCTTCTAATGCCTTGTCATATTTCAATATTGAAGCTGACCTACTTCAAGTAGATTATTCATTTATTTTCCCAAAGATAGTTTTCTTTACAAAAGGTATCTCGTTGTCAGATAGTAAAATGGTGTTTTTTTTATTTCATCTGATCATTGTCTCTCTTTAAACAATTAAATTTGTATTGATAAGCTCTGGTGGCACAATAATAATGTAACACTCAGCAATGCTAAGGCAATATGCAAAGGTCCCGGGTTCGAATCCTAAATTACCCTTATATATGCTGGAAATGCAGGTGAATACCCATGACCCTGACTCACTGAGGCTGGGGGTAATTCATGATATTGAGGTGCTTATACATGACTTTCTCCCTTTTCCTTTCTCTCTCAGAAGAAATAAACATGAAAAATAAATCAATCTGTGTCACATGTTCTTCCCAAGTGACTTATATTATAAACATTTGAATGAACTCTTCCAAGTGAAAACAAACTGTTAATGGAGTCACAGGGAGCACTAAGAGCTAAGCAGACAGCTATCTAGGTTAAAATCTCCTTGAATCTACAACCTTTGGAATTGCTGGTAAGTTATTTCAACTTTCTAGCCTTCCATTTCCCTTTCTGTAAAATTAGAGTAATAATGCTTGTGAGTTCCTCGGTTATATAACATAATAAATTACTTCATTTTTAAGCCAATTTAAAATGGCTTGTTCTTTGCTTGCCATTAAAAGCTTGATAAATAACCCAGTTATTAGCTCATGTGTTAATATAGATCTTTCTCTATTTCAGCACTACACTCTCAGTTCACTGGATCTATGTCTCTGTATATTTGGGATGAAACACAGCTTAGAATCAGGTAAACTCCACATAAGTAATAACAGGGATTGAACTAATGTAAAAAAAAAAAGATGATTAATTTGATTTTAAAATATTCATAAACCACTACTCTAGCACAATTTCATTTTATAATTATCCTTTACTTGTATCATTTAAAACTAGCTAGTCCTATATCCATCTTTGTGTTTGAGTGCATGGGTGTGTCTTATACAAATAATTCGTTTTCTCATTGTCTATTTGATGTCCTTTCCATCTGTCCAATCACACTGAGATTTTTCCCTTGGGACACCTTCTTATTGAATATATAGCAGGCCAGTGACGTGTAGGAGTAGGGTTGACTTTAAGCCCCAATACACTGGAAATGTGTGACATTCCTTTGGCAATTATGCTGATGCAAAAAGTCCTAGCTAGAGCTAAAATAGGATCTTTTCTTTGATAGCCGTGTGTAAAGCCCTGTGATCTATTACCTTATTACGAATAAGGAAGCAAGAAGCCTTAATTGCTACTCGTAGCCACCTTGGAGCCATGAGGAGCACTAGTCTGAAATGAAGTTAACTTTGAGAAGACAGGGCCAGAAGAATCAAGCACACACACACACACACACACACACACACACACACACACACACACACACACACACACACACACACACACACACACACACACACACTCACAAGGAACTAAAATGCTTGACCAAACTGTACCTGAGCCCACGGATTCAAGTTAAGTTATGTGAAGTTATAGATCCTTTTTTATCATTGAAGCCAAGCACCAGTAGATATAGTGACAACCAACTAAAAGCAAGCAAAAATAATGCGATCGGATCACCTGGATAATAATATAGTCTCACTCAATTTTATTGTCTTGTGTTTCCAAATTTGCAATGATACCTTTTTTTTTATTATCTGATAAGACTAGATTACCCTCATTGGCCTTCTTTTACTGAATGTTGGACCTTTCCCCTACTTACATTTTTATATCAACACGAAATCACTTAATTACGTTTCAAAGATAAGATGATTTGGATTTTAACTGGAATTAAATTAAATCGAAAAATCAAGGTTAATAAGCAATTTCCCTATTATTTTTTCTTCCTATTCAAGGATCTATTGTTTTCAACCATTTAATCAAATCTTCTTTTAAATTCTCCCTAATATGATTTTACAGATTTATTTAAAACTGCATGCTGCCTATTCAATTTATGTCTCAATATATCACATTTTATTGCTGTTGTGAAAGGGTTTTAAAGTATGTTTTCCAAATGATAATTGTTATTATGCTAATATTCTTCTTGGCAGTTTAGAGCAGTTTTCAGAAACATAGAACCTTGGAATCAGACCACCTGGGTCAAAGCATGAATCAGCTACTAACTACCTTTACGTCCTTGGGAGATGTACTTACCCATAGGTGTCTCAGAATGTCCACCTCTTGAAAGGGCATACCTCACAGGAATGCTGTGAATACCAAATACACTAGTACAGGGACTAGCAGGTGGGGTGGTGGTTACGGGCTCTGGACTCTTTAATGACTGTCTACAGTTCTAGTCCCAGACATGGTAGCTTGCTTTCTCACTTTATTTCTCTCCTTCTCTCTCCCTCACACTGTCCCTCTCTGCTCAAATTAAAACAAACAAATAAATAAATAAAGTCAAAGAACTCTTAAAAAACATTCATTAGTAGATCAAAAACACTTAGGATATTACCTGACACATGGTAGGTAAGCACTTTACAAATCTTATAATTATTTATTGTCATTCTTGCTTTTTCTTGCTGTTTTTATCTGTTTTATTACTTTTGATTTTAAAAGCAGAAATGGATTGATATTTGCAAATCAATCTCTCTCTTTCTTTCTCTCCCTAGTAGATGTATAGCTTAATCTTTCCTATGCAAATGCTTTCAGTAGAATATATACAATCAGATTTGAAAATAATAATCTTAGTGGACATGATGGTTTATTTATAAATTTAAAGAGAATTTTAGGACAGCCACTGACATGGTGGTTAAAGCAACTTGACTAGACATGGTCTATTACACAAGTCAAGTCCCAAACTCAGTGGCTTGTAAAACACACCAGGTGCACATACTTACATGCCCCAAAATCCCAAAAGAAGAAATGGAGAAGGAATTCTTACATAACCATCCCCCATAGAAGGTGCTTTCTCATTTTCCCCTTCTCTCTCTGTCTTTCTACAGTGAGAGTAAGCACCATTAGCAATTTTTAAAAAATAAATAAAGATAATTTCTATGAATTTTTTTCATTGATATTATATTCAAGACATTTGGTTTTAGAGTAATCCTCTTTGTATTGTAAGGGTGGATTCTCCTCTCTTGCATTTCTGCTTTCCTTCTTTCTCAGTTCTCAAGGAGTACATCATTACATATTTTCCTATGAAAAATTAAAACAATAACAAAAGATGAATTATAAAGTTGAAACACTTTCTTCAGCACTGACTTCATCATTTCTCTCTTCTACAAAATTTCTTATTAAGAACCTAGTATATGAGGCCAGCCAGGTGGTACGGTGGTTAAGGCAGCTGAATTCCACATGGCTGGCTGCACTGTTTGAGTCCTGGACCAGCAGCTTGAGTGAGTAACACGCTGAGCATGTTCAAAATTCCAAGAGGAGAATGGGAAAGACATTGAGGCATAGTCATCCTCACTGGGAGATACTTCCTCTTTCTCTCTCTCTCTCTCTCCTTCTCTCTTGCTGTGTCCCTCTGGTAAGCAAAATTAAAAGAAAAAGATAAGCCAATATGTATCTTTTAGGTTTTTTATTTGTGAATTTTATCTGTACACATGTGTGTGGACACTAATATAATTTGAAGGATTCAATGTTTCTGAAAATTACTTGTTCTAAGCTATTTCTATAAAAATTTTGTAATCTTGAGCCAGTAAGTGGTGTAGAGTTTAAGGCACCGGGTCTTACATAGCCGACTCCACGAATCAAGTCTTGGACCTATTGGCTTGAAAATCAGTCCAGTGTCAGTGTGTGTGTGCATATGTGTGCCCAAAATTCCAAGAAGAGAATGGATTGAAGTGTGGCCATCCCCGGGAGGGGGTGATGATTTCTCACTTTTCCTCTCTGTCTCTCTTCAGTGAGCAATTCATCATCTAGGAAACAAAACAAAGGAACAAACAAATTATTTGTTCTTCGTAACTCTGCATACTGCTCCATGGTAGCTGCACTGTTCTTTATAGTAGTATATTATGGCTCTTTTAATCATCTCCACATTTCATCACTAACAATGGTGCTGTCGTGTGTACCTTTGCCTGTGTCTTTGTTTACACACATAAATGACTCATGTAGGCAGAAAAGTCTACAGGTTTAACTGATGGGACAATGGAAATTTTCGTTTTAATTTGACAAATGCTGATTAGTTCATCTATGAAAATTTTATACCATTTATATCCCTGTTGACTTTTGTCAAGTTTTTTTAGTTTGACAACTAAAAATTATAGTTGTGTACAACATTTTGTTTAAAATATGTATACATTGTTTTATATCCCTATTTTAAACATTATTTCTTAAAAAGAAAGATATGTTTGATT
Source organism: Tupaia belangeri chinensis (assembly GCF_000334495.1). Classification (NCBI taxonomy): domain Eukaryota; kingdom Metazoa; phylum Chordata; class Mammalia; order Scandentia; family Tupaiidae; genus Tupaia; species Tupaia belangeri. The sequence continues at coordinate 700,055 of NW_006201854.1, read as the reverse complement.
TGATTTATTCACAGCCCTGGAACATGCATTGAAGCAAGTCTAGAAACTTTCTTGTTCTAGTTCCATGGTTTGTGATATTAATGCATTCTCTTAAATGGAATCATTAGTGTAGTTCTACTCAAAAATACCATACACTCTGCAAGATAATTAAATAATTGTTGGAATGGGGTTAAAAGTGAATTTTAATGAAGCAACTATTAATGAGAACACAATAAATGGGAATACTTCATATAACTACACAAAAACATAATTATTTAAAATATAGAGTTATATGTCATCAAATTATTCTAACACTTTAGCTCTTTCCCACTAAACAAGATGGCAGGCGATAAAGCTGCAAAGCAAGATACTGAGGAGAAGAAACCTGAAGCCAAGAAGGCTGATGCCAGTGACAAGGTTAAAAAGGGTGACCCCAAGGCTAAAAAGGCCAAGAAGGGGAAGTCTCATTGCAGCCACAACCTGGTCCTAGTCCAGGGCATCAGCAGATACTCCTGGTCTGCCAGGTATTCCAGGAAGGCCATGTACAAGAGGAAATACTCGGCCACTAAATTCAGGATTGAAAAGAAAAATAAGAAGAAGGTTCTTGCGACTGTCAAAAATCCAGTTGGTGGAGACAAAAATGGTGGTACCCGGGTGACTAAACTGCACAAAATGCCTAGGTATTATCCTACTGAAGATGTGCCTTGAAAGCTGTTGAGCCACGGCAAAAAACCCTTCAGTCAGCATGTGAGAAAGCTGCAAGTTATCATCACTCCTGGGCCCATTCTGATCATCTTCACTGGATACCACAGAAGCAAGAGAGTGGTTTTCCTGATGCAGCTGAGCAGTGGCTTGTTCCTCGTAACTGGACCACTGGTTCTCAATCGAGTTCCACTGCGTAGGACACACCAGAAATTTGTCATTGCCACCTCCATGAAAATTGTTATTAGCAAAGTTAAATTCCCAAAGCACCATACTGATACTTACTTCTTCAAGAAAAAGAAACTGGAAGCCAAGACACCAGGAAGGTGAGATCTTTGACACAAAGAAGGAGAAATACGAGATTTTAGACCAGTACAAGATTGATCAGAAAGCTGTGGAATCACAAATTTTACCAAAAATCAAAGCTGTTCCTCAGCTCTAGGGATACCTGCGATCCGTGTTTGCTCTTACAATAAATGGAATTTATTCTCACAAATTGGTGTTCTAAATTTTTTGCCAAGAACCTAATTAAATAACTGATCATATATATTAAAAAAATTATACTAATCATTTATAAAAATGTAGAACAAAGAAAAGGCAAAAGCATAAAATATTTTTAGATGTAATAAATGATATGTCCTTATAATATTTAAATGATGTTGGGAATATTTTTCAACAATTTTATGGTTAAGGCAGCTGAATTCCACATGGCTGGCTGCACTGTTTGAGTCCTGGACCAGCAGCTTGAGTGAGTAACACGCTGAGCATGTTCAAAATTCCAAGAGGAGAATGGGAAAGACATTGAGGCATAGTCATCCTCACTGGGAGATACTTCCTCTTTCTCTCTCTCTCTCTCTCCTTCTCTCTTGCTGTGTCCCTCTGGTAAGCAAAATTAAAAGAAAAAGATAAGCCAATATGTATCTTTTAGGTTTTTTATTTGTGAATTTTATCTGTACACATGTGTGTGGACACTAATATAATTTGAAGGATTCAATGTTTCTGAAAATTACTTGTTCTAAGCTATTTCTATAAAAATTTTGTAATCTTGAGCCAGTAAGTGGTGTAGAGTTTAAGGCACCGGGTCTTACATAGCCGACTCCACGAATCAAGTCTTGGACCTATTGGCTTGAAAATCAGTCCAGTGTCAGTGTGTGTGTGCATATGTGTGCCCAAAATTCCAAGAAGAGAATGGATTGAAGTGTGGCCATCCCCGGGAGGGGGTGATGATTTCTCACTTTTCCTCTCTGTCTCTCTTCAGTGAGCAATTCATCATCTAGGAAACAAAACAAAGGAACAAACAAATTATTTGTTCTTCGTAACTCTGCATACTGCTCCATGGTAGCTGCACTGTTCTTTATAGTAGTATATTATGGCTCTTTTAATCATCTCCACATTTCATCACTAACAATGGTGCTGTCGTGTGTACCTTTGCCTGTGTCTTTGTTTACACACATAAATGACTCATGTAGGCAGAAAAGTCTACAGGTTTAACTGATGGGACAATGGAAATTTTCGTTTTAATTTGACAAATGCTGATTAGTTCATCTATGAAAATTTTATACCATTTATATCCCTGTTGACTTTTGTCAAGTTTTTTTAGTTTGACAACTAAAAATTATAGTTGTGTACAACATTTTGTTTAAAATATGTATACATTGTTTTATATCCCTATTTTAAACATTATTTCTTAAAAAGAAAGATATGTTTGATTTGATTTATTCACAGCCCTGGAACATGCATTGAAGCAAGTCTAGAAACTTTCTTGTTCTAGTTCCATGGTTTGTGATATTAATGCATTCTCTTAAATGGAATCATTAGTGTAGTTCTACTCAAAAATACCATACACTCTGCAAGATAATTAAATAATTGTTGGAATGGGGTTAAAAGTGAATTTTAATGAAGCAACTATTAATGAGAACACAATAAATGGGAATACTTCATATAACTACACAAAAACATAATTATTTAAAATATAGAGTTATATGTCATCAAATTATTCTAACTATATACTCTTTCCTTTACTATACAAGATGGTGGATGAAAAAGCTGCAAAGCAAGATACTGAGGAGAAGAAACCTGAAGCCAAGAAGGCTGATGCCAGTGACAAGGTTAAAAAGGGTGACCCCAAGGCTAAAAAGGCCAAGAAGGGGAAGTCTCATTGCAGCCACAACCTGGTCCTAGTCCAGGGCATCAGCAGATACTCCTGGTCTGCCAGGTATTCCAGGAAGGCCATGTACAAGAGGAAATACTCGGCCACTAAATTCAGGATTGAAAAGAAAAATAAGAAGAAGGTTCTTGCGACTGTCAAAAATCCAGTTGGTGGAGACAAAAATGGTGGTACCCGGGTGACTAAACTGCACAAAATGCCTAGGTATTATCCTACTGAAGATGTGCCTTGAAAGCTGTTGAGCCACGGCAAAAAACCCTTCAGTCAGCATGTGAGAAAGCTGCAAGTTATCATCACTCCTGGGCCCATTCTGATCATCTTCACTGGATACCACAGAAGCAAGAGAGTGGTTTTCCTGATGCAGCTGAGCAGTGGCTTGTTCCTCGTAACTGGACCACTGGTTCTCAATCGAGTTCCACTGCGTAGGACACACCAGAAATTTGTCATTGCCACCTCCATGAAAATTGTTATTAGCAAAGTTAAATTCCCAAAGCACCATACTGATACTTACTTCTTCAAGAAAAAGAAACTGGAAGCCAAGACACCAGGAAGGTGAGATCTTTGACACAAAGAAGGAGAAATACGAGATTTTAGACCAGTACAAGATTGATCAGAAAGCTGTGGAATCACAAATTTTACCAAAAATCAAAGCTGTTCCTCAGCTCTAGGGATACCTGCGATCCGTGTTTGCTCTTACAATAAATGGAATTTATTCTCACAAATTGGTGTTCTAAATTTTTTGCCAAGAACCTAATTAAATAACTGATCATATATATTAAAAAAATTATACTAATCATTTATAAAAATGTAGAACAAAGAAAAGGCAAAAGCATAAAATATTTTTAGATGTAATAAATGATATGTCCTTATAATATTTAAATGATGTTGGGAATATTTTTCAACAATTTTAAAGATAATGATGAATAAATCCAAGATGAAATTTTACTCTCTCAATCATTCTAGAATATGAACACATAAAAATTCATACCCCCAAAGACATGCAAGAAAACAAACGAAACTCAGATTCATTTTTTTAGTTCAATGAAAGGGATGATAGCCGATATAGTGCTTTAATATCCTATAAAGATATTCTAATTCACCCATAAAAATGTAATGGGTATGATCTGTCCTAATGGAAAATTCATTAAATTCTTTCTTTTTTTTTTCTTTTTTCTTTTTCTTAGTTTTTTTTTTTTTTTCTATAGGGTGTGTGAGCTCACCAAAGAGACAGAGATAGACAGAGAGACAGAAAGCGAGAATTCATCCCCCAGTGGGGATGGCCGTGCCACAATCCTTTCTCCATTCTCCTCTTGGGATCTTGGGCACATACGCACATGCGCTCGGTGTGAGTTTAAGTCACCGGGTCTGGGACTTGAACGAGGTCGACTACATGGGAGTTCAGCTACATAGCCATTATGCTAACTGCTGGCCCCCATTAAATTATTTCTTACCAGGAGTTCGTCTAATCAAAAAAAAAATTAAAAAGTAAAAGGAAAAAAGTAGCAGGGTTGATAGCAGTAGATACATAGGCACATAAATCCTTACAAAATGAAAACAAGGAGGATAAAAAATACTCAGAATTTACTAAACATGATATAAAGATGATCATTGTACTATAATAACAGGGACATTTCCAGTTGATTATGCAATGTTGAAAATCTTAGAATGGGGAAATAAAATGTCATAATATATAAAGCCTAAACTGCTCAAACTAGAAGTAGGATAACAGAAACATAATTAGAATTGTGAGCTTTAACACATCATTCTCACTGTGTGATAGATAGTAAAGAATAAAAGTACTTTAAAAAGTTATTTTTTTTATTGCAATCATCCCAAAGGACTATTTATAAGCTTAAACAGACCTTTGCTTCAGTCCAGGCATACCCATAGGTCCTTACTCTTTATACTGGGTACCGTATCTAAAAAGTTGATGTGACTACTGTCACAGCCTCTGTTGCTAAGGGAAGTGTGTCAATTACTTCAGGTGTGTTAATATCAGAGAACAACCCAAGACTTCAGAGGTAGTTTCTTTTTCAAATGTGAAATATATTTGCTCATAGCAAAAGTCGGATGCAGTTTTGCATAGAAAAAAAAATATGTCATGACTTTTCCAACATCCTAACATATTATATATTTACATAAAGATCCCTTCACAGGGAATGTGTGCACTTTTTTTTTTTTTTTTTACAAATAGAACTTATACAAAAAAATAAAATAAAAATAAAAACAGAAAATGTACTAACTCAATTGTGAAATGAAAAGTTACATATTCTAGATTCTAAACAAGTCTTGAGAACCTGAGTTTTAATGGAGCCAGATCGTACCCCAGCAGAAAGATGAGACACTCTGCAAGGAACTCCCACATGGCAGGTTTCTAGTTCATGTCCAGAGACCTCGCTGAGCATTCTGGGAAAGTGCTTGCCCGTGATGGGGGGCTGACTGAAACCAGAGCTGGACAGCAGAGCTGAGACACTGTTTGCTGTCTCTCTTTCTCTGTGTGTCTTTCTTTCATGGGAAAAAAGACAGAAAATATATAAACTTTTTCCTAAACTTTAGGGAAAAAGAAAGAACTTGGAATTAATAAGAAAAAAACTTAAACAGAAGAGACTTATAGCTGAAAGTAATTTTGAAAAATGAACCTCAAATTACTAGATGATAGATTAAATGGCAAAAACAATAAATATTTTAAAATTTTACTTATTTATTTATTTATTTAAATTTGCAGAGACAGAGAGGGAAA
>NW_006201854.1:660680-694449 GCF_000334495.1 Tupaia belangeri chinensis | reverse complement strand
GAAAGTGAAAAAGCAAGCCACTAGGTCTGGACTTGAACTGCAGTCAACCATGTGGGAGTCCAGTGCCCTTAACCACCACCCACCTGCCAGCCCCGATGACGATAAATATCTTAAACATGGTGTGAAGAGTGATTTAAAATATGCAAGAGTCATTTGCTATTCTAAATCAAGTATCTCAATTTTTTTTTTTTTTTTGGAGAGGTTTTTTCGCTATAGGGCGCGTGCACTTGCTAGACAGGCAGAGAGAGACATAGAGACAGAAAGCAAGAAATCACCTCCTGGGGGGATGGTCACGCCGCAATCCCTTCTCCTCCATTCTCCTCTCGGGATCTTGGGCACACACGCACACACGCCCGTCGTGAGTTTTAAGCCACTGGGTCTGGGATGCGAACCGCGGTCGACTAAGTGGGAGTCCAGCGACATAGCCATTACACTAACTGCTGGTTCCCAAGTATCTCAAATTTTGAATAATTTTGATATTTTAAATAATTACAGCCAAATATTGACTCAAGCAATGCAAAAACACTGCAGTGCATCACAGAGAGCCAATTAAATTTAGCAAGAAATGACAGTGGGTAAATGCACAATTCTGACTTAAGTATTGATTTTTTTTTCTTCCATAGTTTAATGCTTTGCTTGTGCTGTATCACAGTGACTTTGTGAATCTCACTTTCATCTTTTGAAAAAAAGAGAGCAAGAATAGAGAAATCTGTCTTTATTTTTTTAAAATAATTATTTTATTTAACTTTATTTATTATTACTATCATTGTTATTTTCCAGTTTGATCAGAGAGATACAGAGAGAGAGAGAGAGAGAGAGAGAGAGAGAGAGAACGTGAGAAAGCAAGCCACCAGGTCTGAGACTTGAACCGTGGTTGGCCATGTGGGAGTCCAACACTATTAACCACCATGCCACTTGCCGGTCCCGAGAAATCTGTCTTGCCCTAAATCACATGTATTGCCATTTTCTAGATCTCAAAAATCCTGTGGAATTTTTTTTTTTTTTTTTTTTTTTTTAATGCCGATGGAAATGCGTAAGGCACTATTTCCTCTTTAAACTTGATGGTAAAGAAGTTTTTTGGTTTTGTTTCTTTTGTTTAAGTAATAAGCCCTTGGGAACTAGCAGGTGACATGGTGGTTAAGGAGCTGGACACTCCCACATGGCCGACCACATTTCGAGTCCTGGACCTGGTGGCTTCCTTTCTCATCCGCCCTGCCCCACCTTTCTGTGTTCCTGTCTGGTCAAATTAAAATAAACAAATGAATAAATAATAATAAAAATAAAATTAAAATAATTTTTAAAAGGGTAATAACCCCTCAGGCTATGAATATTTTTGGAGCCATAGTACCAAATGAGTGGTAATGAACATTTTTTGGAGAGAGATTTTTTTCTTTTTTTGGAGAAGTTCTTGCTACAGGGTGTGTGCGCTCGCCAGAGAGAGAGAGAGACAGAAAGCAAGAAATCACCCCCCCTGGGGGGGATGGCCACACTGCAATCTTTTCTCCTCCATTCTCCTCTTAGGATCTTGGGCACGCACGCACACGTGCCTGGCGTGAGTTTAAACCACCCGATCCGGGACTCGAACCATGGTCAACTATGTGGGAGTCCAGCGACATAACCATTACACTAACTGCTGGTCCCCTGGAGAGAAATTGTTGCTATAGGGCGTGTGTGCTCACCAGACAGAGAGAGAGAGACAGAAAAATAGAAAGCAAGAAATCACCTCCTGGGAGGATGGCCATGCCACAACCCCTTCTCTTCCATTTTCTTCTTGATATTTTGGTCATGTATGCACATGTTTTAAGCTGCTGGTCTGGAACTTGAACCACAGTTGACTATGTGGGAGTCCAGCGACATAACCATTACCTATCCACTGGTTCCCAGTTATGAACTTTCAAAAAGATCACATATTGTTGAAATCTAACTTTTACAAAGGACATTGACAACTGAAATCAAGTGAATCAGTAGTGTAGAACTGGAAGAACAAGTTTAGAAATTAGAGACATTCAGTTCTTACAAGGTAGCAGTAAATTTGGGCTAAAATGAGGAGTGGATGAATATGTTGCTGCCAGCTGAAATCTGGCAGCCATTTTTGTGAAGAATGGAAAGGCAAAGCAAGGGAGAAACTGTTTATTTAGTTACATTCGAGCACGGGGAGTGACCCAGAGCTAACAAGCCCACAATCAACTCCCAGAATAGAAATTTCCAACACATTATATACCGTTACACTTCTCGTTTATCCAGTTTTTCTATAACATAAATTTAGCTAGTTCAGTATTTTTTTTTTATCCTCAAGATTTCTCCAAAATTGTTGTGTTCCTTTTCCTTTTACATGACATTTATGAACCTTATTTTTTTTTGAGAGGTTTTCGCTATAGGGCGCATGCGCTTGCCAGACAGACAGAGAGAGACATAGAGACAGAAAGCGAAAAATCACTCCCCAGGGGGGATGGTCACGCTGCAATCCCTTCTCCTTGATTCTCCTCTCGGGATCTTGGGCACGCAATTACACGTTCCCGGCGTGAGTTTTAAGCCACCGGGTCCCGGACGAGAACCACGGTCAACTATGTGGGAGTCCAGCGACATAGCCATTAAGCTAACTGCTGTTCCCATTTATGAACGTATTTTTGTTCTTATAGTGACATTGAATTTAAGCTACATTGTTTAACAAAACAATAAACCTACCACAAGTAACTATTATGTTAAAGATAACATTATTACAATTCCCAATCTAACCAGTTACATTGTTTCCCTTGAGCAAACATTCCCATCATTAGAGAACCATTTTCTACAACAAGCGGCTTAAGTTTCCTCTTCTAAGCAAACAGGTTTATTTATGACCTTAGTCGTTACAATAGTTACTGATCACATTGCAGAAGCTTCAAGAAGCAGTCAACCTTTAAAATATGACAAAGTGATAAAGTAATTTTAAAAACTTAAAACAAATAAAATTCCAGGATTTTTTTTCTTGATGTAATAGAAAAAAACCAAAAAAACAAAAAAAACAAAAAAACTAAAACAAAAACAATTAGGTTAGGACCAGAAGTTAGTGTAATGGCTATGTTGCTAGACTCCCATGTAGTTGACCGCGGTTTGAGTCCCGAACCCTGTGGCTTAAACTCACACTGGGCGTGTGTGTGTGCGTGCCCAAGATCCCGAGAGGAGAATGGAGGAGAAGGGATTGCAGCGTCGCCATCCCCCCTTGGGGATGATTTCTTACTTTCTGTCTCTCAGTCTGTCTGGTGAGCACACGTTCCCTATAGCAAAAACTTCTCAAAACAAAACAAACAAACAAACAAACAAAAACAATGAGGTCTTCATCTTTCCTTTTCACTGTGTATTATAACCAAGAAACTGTCATCAGGCCCCACCTCTGCAGATGGAAAGTCGGTTGACTAGTAACATTAAAAGAGAAGTACATGGAACTCAGTTTCACCTGTAAGAGCAGAGAGCAGGGGTGCCAATAGACCTGAATTAAATAGAAATCTACATAATGAACAATGAGATCTCCAGAATCCTTTTACGTCAACTCTGTTCAGGAGGTTAGTGGTCAGACAAACTTCCCAAACTAGAGACTAGAGGATTCCTGTGAAGAGAAATGATTAAATTCAGACATTGCAATGTTTAGTACCAATCTCTCTAAGCTCTGAAAATTGCCCTGCATTAAGCACAGAAGTAGATCGGTTTTAAAGGGATAGATATTTTTTCTCATGCCTCATGTAAATATGAATAATATTGGAATCTAGGAAAGATCGTGATGTATGTTTCTATGTTTTTCTATGCAAAATCGCATCATGACCTCTCCAATAACCCAGTAGCTAGGGACCATCCACAATTTAAGAACACTTTTATCTTGAAGGAGAAAAACACAAATGAACAAAAGAAATTGAGAAAAGAGAATTCCTAAAACTCTATATTACTGGATACATAAAAGAAATTAAAGCTACTAAAAAATAAAAATTAGAAAAACAATAAAGATCTGTTTGAAATTAAATAAAAAGTAGAAATACAAACAGGACAAATAAAAACAGAACTTGCAGATAAATTCAGGAAATAGAAAAGTTCAATAATGAAATAACTACAACAACAAAAAAGAGTAAAACAGAAAAAAGAATACAGCTTTCTTATAGGAGAACCAAACTCTGATTATAAGGAGTCAGAAAAACAAAACTAAGGAAATGAAGAGTATAAAATTTCGAGGACACAATTCAAGACTATTTTTCAGAGTAAAATATACATCTATTCAGATTGAAAAGCCATCCAAGGACCCATCATATCTATTCTCAAATCTTCACATCTCAGAGCATTGGTATAAAATTTCAGAATTTCAAGAATAATAAAATCATTGTGTGTGTGTGTGTGTGTGTGTGTGTGTGTGTGCATTTGTGATAGGGTATTTGTTCTTCCAGACGCAGAGAAAGGGAGAGAGAGGGAAAGTGAGAAAGCACCCTCTAGGGGAGATGACCACTCCACAATCCTTTCTCCTTCGTTCTCCTCTTGGGATTTTAGAAAAGCACACATGCCTCCCCATGTGTTTTTCAAGCCTCCAAGTTTGAGCCTCACACTGTGCAGTTGGTCATATGGGACCCAGCTGCCTTAACCGCTATGACACTGGCTGGTCAATGTTTATTTTTTTTTTCTTTTGAACTTTTAATTTAACTTTATTCATTTATTTTATTTTAATTTGATGAGAGAGGGAGGAGAGAGAGAGAGGGAGAGAGAGACAGAGAGAGAGAGAGAGAGAGAGAGAGAGATGAGAAAGCAAGCTGCCAGGGCCAGGATTCGAACTGCAATCAGCCATGTGGGAGTCAAGTGCCCTTAAGCACCATGCCACCTGCCAGTCCCTCATGTTTATTTTTATAGGGAACTCTATGTTTCTTTTTTTACTGAGCTTCATGGAAATATCACTAACAAATATTGTATATATTTATGTTACAGCATGTTTTGAAATACATTTGCACTATAAAATGATTATCACAATGAAGCTAGTGAACATATCATGTCATAGAGTTGTCACTTGCATGTGTATGTGTGTGTACATGTTGAGAACATGTGAGAGCTACCTTAGCAAATTTCAAGTATATAATACAGTATAATTAACTATAGTCACCCAGTACTTATTCATCTTATAATTGAAGGTTCATAACTTCTAACCAATATTTCTCCTTTTCCTCACTCATCAGCCCCTGGTAACCATCCTGTTACTCTGAGTTCTACTTTATTTTGATTCCAAATACAAGTGAGATTATGCAGTATTTGATTGTCTATGTCTGACTTATGTCACTTCACAATGTCTTTAAAATTTGCCCATGTTGCAGATGGTAGATTTTTTTAAAAATTTTTTAAGGCCAAATGTTTTTTACCACACACACACACACACACACACACACACACACACACATACACATACACACACTTTCTTTTGTGTTTATCTGTTGATGGACACTCAAGTAGTTTCCCAATTCTGGCTATTGTGGAAAATGTTGCAGTGGCTATGGGAGTGCATATGTTACTTTGACATAGAAATTTGATATCCTCTGGATATATGCCCAGAAGTGAGAGTGCAGAATAATATGGTAGTTCCAGCTCTAATTTGTTTTAAGAACTTACATACCTTTTCCCATAATAGCTATGCCAATTTACAATTCCACCAACAGTGTACAAGCGTTTCCTTTTCTCCACATCCTGGCTAGGACATATTATCTTCTGAGTTTCTGGTGATAGCCATTTTAATGGGTGTGAGGTAATATTGTGATTTGAATTTGCATTTTCCTGATGACTAGTGATGTTGAACACTTTTTATACACCCATTGGCCACCGGTATGTCTTCTTTAGGGAAGAAAAAAAAGTCTGTTTGGTTCTTTTGCTTAATTTTTGATCGAGTTAGTTTTTTGTCTGTCATTGAGTTGTACAAGTAGTTTACATATTTTTAATATAATCCAAATTTGCTCACATGATTTACAAATATCTTCTATCATTCTCTAGATTACCTCTTCATTTTGTTGATTGTTTTCTTTCTTGTGCAGAAACATTTTGGTTTGAGGTAGTCCTACTTCTATTTTATTTATTTAATTTTTGAGAGCTTATGGTCTTAGAGCATGGGCACTGTATGGGGATATGGGTGGAGAGAGACAGAGACAGTGAGAGGGAAAATTAGAAATCACCTTCCAGGGGGATGGCCACATCACAATCCCTTCTCTTCCATTCTCCAGCTGGGATCTTGGACACACATACACACACACACACACACACACACTCACACACAAATACACACTCCATGTGATTTTTCAAGCCACCAGGTCTGGGATTCAAAGCACAGTTGGCCATGTGGGAGTCCAGTGATGTAACCACTGAACCATCTGCTGGCCAGGTAGTCATATTTCTTAGAAAATGATTTCTGATTTTAAATTATATTACAAAGCTAGATTAATCAAAATAATGTGGTACTTGCATAAAAACAGATACAGACTGATGGAATAGAGACCCCCAAATAAATGCAAAGCTTTCAGCTTCGTTCTTGCTCAAGGTTGTGTTCATTCTTTTGGTTTTTTTGTGAATCCATCTAGATTGTGGGATTATTTTCTCAATTTTTTTTTTCGCAAAAATGTCATTGAAACTTTGATATGGATTGTGTTAAATTTGTCAATGGTGTTGGGTGGTATAACTTTTAACTATCAACTCTTCCAATCCATGTATACATGATAGCTTTATATTTATTTGTGTCTTCCAATTTTTAATCACTGTTTTGAATTTTGTAATGTAGAGGTCTTTCCTGACTTTATTAAAATTTATTCTCAAAGACTTTTTCTTGATTTCTTTTTCAGAGAGTTTGTTGTTAGTATATAAAAACGATTGGTTTCTGTATGTTGATTTTACATCCTGCCAACATAGCCCAATTTGTTTATTAGTTCTAACAATTTTTAGGTAAAATCTTCAGGATCTTTTAATATATAAAATCACATCATTGGCAAACAGAAAAGTCAACTTCTTCCTATCTGATTTGGGCACCTTTTATTTGTTTTTCTTACTTAACTGCTTTGCCTAGGACTTTTAAGACAATGTTCAATAGAGATAGTTAGAGTGGGCATTTTTGTCTTGTTCCTAATTTTAGAGGAAAAGCTTTCAACATTTCCATTTTGTACAATTAGCCTGTGGGTTTGTTATATGTGGTCCATATTGTGTTGAGGGACATTCCTTCTATACTGATAGGGTAATAGTGTTTGATTTTGAAGGAATGCTCAAGCTTTTCAAATGTCAATACTCCTCCTTTTTTTGCCTATTAATAGGATCACATCTTATATTTTCCTCATTCTATTCCTATGGTATATGACATTTGTTGATTTAGGAATGTTGAAACATCTTTTATATTCTGGGGATAAATCTGTCATTGTGTATGACCCATAGTGTATGGCCCTTTTAATGTGCTCTTTAATTAGATTTGCTATTTTCTTGAAGATTTTTGCATCAGTGTTTATCAGGGATATTGGCCTATAATTTTCTTTCCTTGCAATATCTTTGACTAGCTTTGAAATCTGGCTAATGCTGGTCTTGTTACATAAGTTTGTGAGTGTTATTTCCTTTCAATTGTTTTTCTTGGATAAAGTCTTTAACACTTCCTAAGTGGGCTAAGTGGGAAAAATTCAAGAAAGTTGTAATAAAAGAATCAGGAATCATATGACATAAATTTCTTATTAGACAACAATGGAGCACATCTTCAAATAACTAAAGGACAATAATTTCCAAAATAGAATGACAAAAACCTTTCAAATTGTCTATCTAATATCAATTAGATATTGATTTCAATATCAATTACATATAAAGCAAATGTTTAAAAGTGAGTTTTCCAGTAAGATATGCTTCTAAAATATTTGAAATGTCCTTTTTCTGGAAGTTACCAGAAAATATAAAAATAGAGTAACAAAGAAGGAGAAGGCATAGCATCCAGAAAATAGTGGATGCAATGAAGGGAATTCCCTGAATCTAAAAAAGGAAAATGTAGGGATAACAGGTATGAATTGAAATAACCAGTATAAATTGAGGCAAAAGTACAGAAGACTCCAAGAAGGAGGTCCTAAGGAAAAAAACAGGATTGATGAATAACCAGATTAATGGCTCTGTCTGTAAGTAAGGCATAATTATAGGTATATAGAAAACTGAGTAACAGAGTGGGATAATTACTAAGTAGCTTCAACAAAATGATAATAAATGGAACACTACCTTAGTAAACTCTGGTTCATCCATGAAAAACATTAGCATGGTTAGATTAATATGTGGATAAATACAAATCATATCACTTTACCATGATGATGATGACCCAGGACATGAACATGTCAAGAGGATGGGAAACATGTGAAACAGGGCTACATGCTCAGCTTTTATATGGGGAAAACCACAGAGACACACGTGGTATCTAATCAATAAATACCACATATTACTGGGAAATATAAAACAGTTAAAAGTGATGTAAAACTGAGTTAAAACAGGGGGAAAAAATGAGGCTAGACACTGCTGTCTTTGAAGTTATGCATGCAACTAACCAGGTCAATAAAGATCAACATGCAGAGAATATACAAGAGGTCAGACAGTAAGGTCACTGAGAACTAGATTTGTATCTGAGCTTCACTGAAATAAAGGTGTGAAGGGAAATAGTTCAGACAAAGAAAAAGAGGTCATGTGATGGTGGAAAATGAAAGGTCTTGAGTACAGATCAAGAAAATGTGTGTGTGTTTAAGAAAAATAGTATATTTTCAATTACTTTTGGAAATGATTAGAAAGGAAAACACGTTACAAATAAGATACCAACCAAATATGCCTTGAAATATACTGATTTTATAAAGAATTATTTTATTTTTTTTTATTTATTTATTTAAATTTAACCAGAGAAGGACAGAGCAAGAAAGAGAGAGAAAGAGAGAGAGAGAAACCCGCCAGGTCCAGGACTCAAAGTGTGGTTCGCCATGTAGGAGTCCAGCACCTTTAACCTGTCAGCCCCCAAATATACTGATTTTTGTCAATCAAAGCATTAGGATTGATATCTGTGGAAATGTTTTTGGTACAATCATGAACAGTAAAATCCTCAGGAGAGTCAGATTGAAAATATTTCTGTAATAGTCTGCAAAATTATATGTATGACTATCCATATCTGTGCACATGTGAGTGAAAGAGAGACAGAGAGAGAGAGATGGACACAAGTATCCTTAGGGGCTCATGGAAAGCTAAATGTCAAAATATTTTTCGTTCCCTCACCACCTTGTTTTTCAGTAACCAGGCAGAGACAATGCCACTGTAAAGTAAGACATTATAGTTCCATTAATATAAGGCATGAAAAAGAAAGAAATTCCTTTGTTCCTCACATAATGGACTGTGTGAGGCTCCTCAAATGTGCCACAAGCTCACTTTCTTTTATTTATTTATTATAATTTTTTAGAGTTGTACTTTATTATAAGAACACTTCACATGAGAGCTACCCTCTTCACAAAATCTTAAGTGGCGTACAATACATTATTGTCTCCTGTAGTTCAAGTGTAACAACAGAGCATTCGCAGAAACCTTCTTCCCTCATCTTGAACACTCTTCATCCATTTCTTATCACTTTCTGCTTCATCTGGCAGACTCTCACCCACCTTTCCTGGCACCATGTTTAATATTGCTCCTTGAGCAGATCATTTGCACAAGGGAATGCACCTTTTCCATTAGGCTTTTCTAAGACATTTCATACTTCATCATATGTATAGATCATCTCTCTCTATGTCATTTGTAAAGTACGTGGAAACTCTTCCATGAGGGCAAGAAATGTGTCTGTATGCTCAAGGTGATATCTAAAGCATGCTGATATGATTGCATTGTTTACTTGTAGAAACACACAATATCTTTTTTTTTTTTATTTGAGAGGTTTTTGCTATAGTGCGTTCACCAGAAAGACAGAGAGAGACAGAGAGACAAAGTGAGAAATCACCGACCAGGGAGGATGGCCATGCCGCAATCCCTTCTCCTCTATTCTCCTCTCGGGATCTTGGGCATACATGCACACACACCCAGCATGAGTTTAAGCCAGCGAATCAGGGACTCAAACCATGGTCAACTATGTGGGAGCCCAGCAACATAGCCATTACACCAACTGCTGGTCCCTCTTTTTTGAATAACTCAAATAAACTGTGTCCTGCCTCATACAAAGGTGTATCATGATCACTAATTACTAAATTTACATTCATTCATTTGGAGTCAATAGAAAAGCATTTATTAAGCATAATAAAGTATAACACAATTATTTAGCACCCACTCTGTACCAAGCACTTAGATAATTTCAGCATACAACAGTGAAGGAAGCAACGCTTCCTTCTGGAAATTTGTATTATATTTGTGGAGACAAATGTGATAGGGCTGGCTTTGTGGAACAGATGTAAAGTGCGGCTCAAGAGAAGCTGGATTGTACGTGGTTATTGGTTCGACTCCCAGGCCCAGTCAGCCTAAGACACTCTGGGCAGGCATGTGAATGCCCAAGATCTGAAGGCCTGGAGGACTAGAGGAAGAGAATAACTGCATTATAATAGCCTGCGGAGGGCTCCTCTCTCTCTCTCTCTTTTCCGCTTGCTCTTTCTTTCTTTCTCTCACACATACATAGGCATATTCTCTATCATGAATAAAAAAAATAATTTACAGATGAAACCAATTAAAGCCCATTTTGTTCACCATAATTTGGTTGAACTTCTAGTAAATATTATCCAATAGCAATGTTGTTTCCAGAAGATGAAGAAAACCCAAAATACATGCAAATTTTTTCTTTATGCTAAATCAGCTCTTCCTTTGTCAATAAAAAACTTCTTCCTGCCAAGGTGGTTTCTATAAGATGAGCTGGATCTTAAAATGCACCTACCGAAGACTGGCTGGGGAAACCTCCTCGTAAGCATAATAAAGTATAACACAATTATTTAGCACCCACTCTGTACCAAGCACTTAGATAATTTCAGCATACAACAGTGAAGGAAGCAACGCTTCCTTCTGGAAATTTGTATTATATTTGTGGAGACAAATGTGATAGGGCTGGCTTTGTGGAACAGATGTAAAGTGCGGCTCAAGAGAAGCTGGATTGTACGTGGTTATTGGTTCGACTCCCAGGCCCAGTCAGCCTAAGACACTCTGGGCAGGCATGTGAATGCCCAAGATCTGAAGGCCTGGAGGACTAGAGGAAGAGAATAACTGCATTATAATAGCCTGCGGAGGGCTCCTCTCTCTCTCTCTCTCTCTTTTCCGCTTGCTCTTTCTTTCTTTCTCTCACACATACATAGGCATATTCTCTATCATGAATAAAAAAAATAATTTACAGATGAAACCAATTAAAGCCCATTTTGTTCACCATAATTTGGTTGAACTTCTAGTAAATATTATCCAATAGCAATGTTGTTTCCAGAAGATGAAGAAAACCCAAAATACATGCAAATTTTTTCTTTATGCTAAATCAGCTCTTCCTTTGTCAATAAAAACTTCTTCCTGCCAAGGTGGTTTCTATAAGATGAGCTGGATCTTAAAATGCACCTACCGAAGACTGGCTGGGAAACCCTCCTAGAGCATCTCTGGGCATGGAAGGAGTTCTTTCTGCGTCACTGCTGATTAATCCTTGTCTCAGCGTTCAGCTGCCTCACAGTGAGCTAACTGTAACTTTAAATATTGATAACCAAGCTCATATATCACAGAGCAGAGAGAATGACAGTTTCAGTGCATAATGGCTAAAGCTTTCTACAATAATCAGATATTCAATAATTCATGAAAATATATCCCCCCAAATCAAATTGGAAGCTATTTTGTGTAATATATTATTTAAAATTCAATATTATAATGCACACAACTTCTCCTCAGCCAGAGGAGAACCATTTCAAAATGTGATTATGTGTGGACTCTATTTAAAAGTGACAATTTTGCTTTTCATTTGTTTAACGGCTTAAGCGAAGGAGCGCAACTGGAACTAAGTCATCTGACAACAAAACCAGGGTGGCCAGAAGCAACTTTGCAAAAGTGACATTAGAGCCTAAAAAATGCACACATCTGGGTGGGAGAGACATGCGCAATGGGGGTTAAAAGTAATCTTGATTTATTCACTTCTGTGTCAACTCTGCTGCCAAATAGTCCTCTCCAAATTAACTGTAATTTGTTGTCTCTGTAAGATAAATGATGAGCTCCCAAGTCTGACAGTCAAGACACCTTCATCTCTGCCCCAAGGCTGTGGCAATCTCAATTGCTTTTGAAGCCGTCATTTACTGTATTTGCTTTAGGTGGATTAAGAAGAAACTGCTACCTAAGCACGCAGTCAGTGTTCTGGAGTCATATGGTTTCCTTCCTGGAAACTCCCTTCTTTTCTCCTCTACTTAACAGAAACCGTCTTTTGAGAAATACATGACAGTGAGTGAAGCCTTCCTTGACATTCACAGATAGAACAGCTTGCCCTTTCTCAGAACTTTTATGTTAGCCAAAATATATTGAACACCGATTATATGTCAGGCTTCCATCAAACGCCATATAGGACCATTGCTTTCCGTAGGCTCCAGGCTACCATTGCTACTCCAATGAGAGAGTTGAGGAAACCGAGTCAATGAGGTATGCAAAGGTATCAAGCAGAAAGTACTGAAGCTGTTTGGTTGAGCGTTTCCGTGGTGCCTGGAATAGTGCTTGGTGTATAGTCAGGGCTCCATACTATTGACCGAATCAGTAAACGAATCCCTCAGTATTCCATCATAAATAGAATGTTGTCTTCTTATCCTGAAAGCAGTATGGTCGGTAGAAATTAGCATGAATACGTAAGTGAAAAGAATGAAGCATGTTATTTCAGAATGAGTATCAAATTTGGAGGTCGATGGTCCTGCTAGTACTTGGGGTCTGTAATTTTAGCTGTACAGACTGTATAAGGGAGCTGACTTTTCTGATTTCCAGTATTCTAGTCTATCGTAGCTTGAGTTTAAGCCACTGTTACAATAGGAAAACTTCCATGAAGCAATATAGAGTTGTGGAATAAAAAATGTGTGCTCTAGGACCAGCCCTATAGTCCAGTGGTTAAGCTCCATGAATAGGAAACAGGATCTCAAATGGCTGATCCTGGTTCAAGTCCAGTCCTGGTAGCTTGAAAAATACACTGGTTATGTGTTCCTGCATGCCAAAATTGGATGGGATGGAAAAATAGAAGGAAAATAATTGTGGAGAGGCTGTGCCTCACTGAGAGATCGCTCAATCCCTCTTTCTCTCCCATGGTGAACACATGTACCCTCTGGAAATTAAAAAAAAAAAAAAGAAAGAAAAAAAAAGAAAAACAATATGCCCTAGACTGTGAAGAATTAGGTTTAATATTAGCTCTGATCTTCAGGACCTTGGGCAAGATTCTGTGCCTTAGGTTTCTTGTGTAAAACATTTGTAGAGTATTACCTACATAACAAAAATAGATATGTTTCACATGGTTTCCTAAATACAAACCCTATAGAATAGTGTCTATGACTTAATAAGTTATAGAGAAGTCTTGGCTGTCAGTGGTATGTACACATAATTGGCATAAAGCCTCACACATAGTAGGTCCTCAGGGAATGGTTCTTTTTATTCACCACCTTCAAAAATTCAATTACCTGTGTTTGTCTCATTTATTAAATTAGAATAAAATTTGACCTTTCTTCAAATAGCAGGGCTCACTGATGCTTTAAAAATATTTTTGACTCTAAGATGCCAATAACATACACGAGGTTCAGAATTTATTGGCTGGAAAGGCAAACATCATCTGTGGTAAAAGAAAGTTAAAATAGGAAGTGTAAACTTGAAATTATAAAGCAAAACAGAAAAGAAAGATCTCTTAGGGAATTAGAAATGAATCTAATTTTGGTTTAACCAAAAACTGATGCTTTAAAAATATTTTTGACTCTAAGATGCCAATAACATACACGAGGTTCAGAATTTATTGGCTGGAAAGGCAAACATCATCTGTGGTAAAAGAAAGTTAAAATAGGAAGTGTAAACTTGAAATTATAAAGCAAAACAGAAAAGAAAGATCTCTTAGGGAATTAGAAATGAATCTAATTTTGGTTAAACCAAAATTAGAACTTTGGTTAAACCAAGTCCTTAAAGGTAAGAATAAGAACGATGGAAAGGGGGCCACTCGATCGTGCGGTGCTAAAGTATTGAATTCCACACAGCTGATTCTGGAATAAGAACGATGGAAAGGGGGCCACTCGATTGTGCGGTGTAAAGTATTGGATTCCACACAGCTGATTCTGTGGTTAGAGTCTCAGATCTGATGGCTTCAAAATCACACCAGGTACATGTGAATGTATCCCCAAATTTCTGAGTAGAGAAAGTATTGCAGCATGGTCATTCCTTCTGAGAAATAGGGGTGAGTCTCACTTTTTTCT
Source organism: Tupaia belangeri chinensis (assembly GCF_000334495.1). Taxonomy (NCBI): domain Eukaryota; kingdom Metazoa; phylum Chordata; class Mammalia; order Scandentia; family Tupaiidae; genus Tupaia; species Tupaia belangeri. The sequence goes on along the minus strand of NW_006201854.1, from coordinate 680,071 downwards.
CTCTCTCTCTCTCCAGTGAGTGCATGCACTCTATAACAAAAACAAAACAATAAAAAATGAAATAAAAAGGATGAAAATTATGAAAAAAGATGTCTACTTCACATAGATTTCTACTATTACTTCACCAAATGCATACCTGAGTTAAATAATTTGATTAAATATTGCTCTATTTTCTGGCTCTAAATGCGGTAACATCAAGGAAGAACTCAAAATGAACATCATCATGTCTTCTTTTTTGATTGTCTCTGAGTGGTGTGCCTTTGTTAGTCTTAATTATTTGATCTACTTTGCAGTGAATAAAATCACCATTTGGAGATTAAGAAAAAGTGGCTTAGCAAGGTCAAGTCACTAGGCTTGGAATGGAGCTTATGAGTTCACAATCATACCTCATGGTCTCCCTCTCTTGGTTTTTTATTATGTTGTTCCAAATGATTATGAGCTTAATAGATTAAAATATTATAGAATGAGACCTTCCCTTCACCATAAGACTCCATTAACATAATGAAAATATGCAAATTTTTAATATTTAACCATCTGAACAGTAGCAGTCACATTCATTCTTCTACCAGGGAATATCACTTAAAAAGATTGGTCTTGGCCCAGCCTCAGTGGTGCACAGGTAGTGCCCCTGCTTGGGAGGCTAGAAACTGCATGGTGACCCAGCTTTGGTTCTCTGGGCCAGTCTGAACACTCCAGGTGCCACTGCACATCTATAATCCTGGCTAATTTGGAAGCTGGGGCAGGAGGACGTGCCATAGTGAAACTTGCAAAATGCCAATCTTTGTCTCTCTCCCTTTCTCTCTCTCTCTCTCTCATAAAAGAAATAAATAGGAACTGGCAGATGGTGTAATGGTTATGTTGCTGGACTCCCACATGGCCGATCACTGTTTGAGTCCCGGATCTGGAGGCTTGAAACTCATGTCAGGCATGTGTGTGTGCATGCCCAAAATCCTGAGAGGAGAATGGAGGAGAAGGGATTGAGGTGTGGCTATTCCCCCTGGAGGGTGATTTCTCACTTCCTGTCTCTCTGGTGCATGTACACGTACTATGGCAAAAATATCTCTTTCAAAAAAGAAAAGAAAGAAAAGGAAAGAAACAAATAGAATAGTAGAGATTGCTAACCAATAAAACATACAGAGAGATTGAACTGGACCAGTGCTGTAGACATCTAAACTAGGAAAAGAAAGAGCACAAAAGCTGGCATCCGAGGTAGAGGAGGGTGCTGCTGACAGCACCCTGGGATTGATGTGATAGAGACAGCAGTATATCCACAGCAAACACAAAAAATTCATCTCCAAATATAGGCACTTTCTTCAACCACCCATTTGAGCCCATATGGTATAATTTAAAGGCCATGGGCTTTTTTTTTTCCTATGTAGGCTAGCACTAAGTTTGAAATTCTAAATAATTTCCTTCCATCTTGTCTTCATCCTTATCTTCTTTCTCCACATATTTCCTGAGTGCCCACCATGTGCCAAACACTGTGTAAAAACGTTTAAATCATTAAATGATCAGAAAGCAAAGCATGAATTCTGCCTTCATTGAACTCCTGGTCTACAAAGGGAGACAGACAATCAAAATCTCATGATGTGTGTGATACGATGTGTTGCTCACGAGAAAACACCTACATCGTACTTGAAGGTAGGTTGAGATCTGAAAGGCACATAGGAGATAAGCTATTAAAGTAAATACCGTGTGTGTGTGTGTGTGTGTGTGTGTGTGTGTATCTGGGCTTGGGTGAGATGGGGGAGTTTAAAGACATATGGTCTGGACAAAAAATAAAAACATGTGCACAATCTTGGCAGTGAGAGAGAGAAGTAGGAGGAACAACTTCCAAGATATTTTATATTGTGTTACTTTATTTTATGTTTAATTGACAAAATAATAGTTGTATATATTAAATATACAATAAGACTGAGCACGGTAAGGTTAAGGTAGGGTCAAGTCCAGAAATGGGGTTAAAGGGACAAGTAGTGAGCGGAGTAGTTTGTCTTGACGTGATTTTAATTCATTCAAATGGCAGTGAGACAGTAGAAGGGCGTATAAGAAGGAGAGAGATGTGATCTATTTGTGCATAACAAATTGTACCTGTAGCTATAGATGGAAAGGATAAAGGATCCAATCTAGAAAACAAACTGAATTAGGTGATAAAAGGTCTCTGAAGAAGTATAAAAGGTTCATGATTTTATTTCCTAAGACATTTCACTGAAGGGATTAGGGACATCTAACTTGAAAAAGTGAATCCGGAAGTCCCAAGGACTCTTTTAGTATTTCAGATGCTCTCTCTGATTGAGAGATGGGAGTATTTCTACTGGACTCAAGAAACACAATTAAGACCACTGAACCTAATTACAGGAAAGCTTAACCTAAGCAGATTATTTTTGTTGAGCCAAGTAATGGATTCTGTTCAGTGATCCTTTGGCTCTTTCAGTGGCCACCAGATGTGTTTGCCTTGCCATTGTTCCCAGCTGTCCTAACACCATGCAAAATAGCAGGCATCTTAGATCTTCACTCGTCCCATGGCTTCAAGAGCATCTCTGACTATGCCTCCCTGAGTTTTATACCTGGTAATGAATTAAGCAGCGCCTTCTTCTGAGCATATAAAGGGCCAAACATTGCCTCCTTCTGTGTCTCCAAAATGACCAGCACCTCTAGTTGCAACAGGGCCCGCACACTCCAGGTGTTTCCCTGAAAGTATCACAGTTCACTGAGCTAATTAAGAAAGTCATCTTTGCAGATGCCCTTTCTGTCCAACCACCAGGTCTTCACATTATCTTTCTCTTCAAGAAGGAAGATTCCCTCAGGATCCTTGGTAAATGATATGCTCTGTAACTTGACACGATGACTCACCAACTTCGTCTGCTCAGAATACCATAACAAAATATCACTTGCTGGAGGACTTAAACAACAGAAATATATCTTCTCACACTTCTGGAGACCAGAAGTCCAAGATCAAGGTGCCTGCCAATTTCGTTCTTGGTGACAACTTTCTTCCTGACTTGCAGATGGCTGCTTTCTCACTATATCCTCACATGATCTTTCCACATTACTTGTTTGTGCCTGTGGCAGGGTGGGGTATATTCATGAGAGAGTGCTCTGATGTATCTGTTTATTTTACTTACTTATTTTTTGTAATTTCCAGAGAGGGTGGGAACTCACCAGAGAAAGAGAAACAGAGAGAGAGAAAGAGAAATCACCCTCAAAGGGTGTGGCCACACCACAGTCTCTTCTCCATTTCTTCATCCTGTTGGGATTTGAGGTGTACACGCTCACACACACACACACACACACACACACACACACGCACACATCCAGTGTGTTTTCCAAGACACCAGGCCCAGGATTCAAACCATAGTTTGCCATGTGGGATCTGACTCCCTTAACCATTAAGCTAAGAGGCAAACCCTCTGGGGTGCTGTATAGGAATCAAAATTATGCCCTATTTATAGCAGCTCACTCTTGTGATCTCTTTTAACCTCTCTTCCTTATTCCAAATACAGCCACGTCGAGGGATAAGCAACATCAATATATGAACTTTGGAAGAACATATACATTCAATTAATAACATCGACCTTTCTTTAAGAGACCACGAGTTCCAATCTCATTGTACTTTCTATCACGTTTGTTCACTGTCAGAAGTGCAAACATTTATCCATCATCAGATGGATATTCTATATTGTATGCATCACTAATCTCATCCAGTTGCCATTTCTTTCCACCCTTATAAATAGCTTTATTGTGCTTTCTGGAGTTTTGATGTGTCATAAGCAGATCCCTCTTGTCTCCAAATTTTTCTTGAATATTCAACTTGCTTTCTTTTCTCATTAATCTTTGGCACAACCACTTCTCAAATGTGGGCTCTTTTTTCTTCCACATATATTTCAAGAAGGAGTGGGATGTAGATATGTATTCTCTTAGTTCCCATTGTAATTTTAAGCTTCTTTTTCCTTCCTTTTTCCAAATTGATTATATTAAAGCAAAACATAAAAAACATTAAGCTCTTCATCACCCATTATTTTTCTTTATTTCCAGACTCACTTTATGGTTACATAAACTGTGCAGTTACACAGGGTCTTATGCTTAGAAGAACCTCAAGTTTGGGGCCCAGCAGATTGCATAAAGGTTGAAGCACTGGACTACCGTATAGCCAACCACATTTCCAGTCCTGGACGAGGTGGCTTGAAACTCCGGTGCGCATGTGCATGCATGCCCCAGATTCCAAGAGAATAGAGGAAAAGGGATTGCACTATGGCCATCCTCCTGGTGGAGGATGGAGGGTAATTTCTCACTTTCCCTCTCATTGTCTCTGTCCCTCTCTCTCTGTCAAGTAGACATGTCCTAAGGCAAAAACCTCTACCACGTAAATTAATTAATTAAATTTAAAAAATAAAAAAAGAAGAGCCTCATGCTGGTTTAATGCTCTGATTATTACCTTCGTAAATTGTTTAAGACGTACTTAGCAAGCCACTCTGCATTTTCATTGTATACTACACCAAACACATTATGGATTTTTATAATACTTCATAATGTTATGTATCACATATGCATGGTCCTGTCTGTCACCGTCATCCATTGCTACTCCACCTTATTCAGTGACATTTTAGTGACTCTCTGCTTTCCCTCATGCCATTATAGCTTTCATTATTTCAGGTAATGTCAACATCTTTGGAGAGCTGTCCAACTTCTTAATCTCTTAGTTTTAATTTTCTTGTCTTCTACAATGTTCTCTATCACCATTAAGTGAGTCACAACAAGGATATAACCTAGACTTTTGATCAGTAATAACTAATATGTTGGTCCATCTTTGACATTTAGAAATTAAGCATGCCGCTCTCCTGCTCTCACTTTTCCAGTTCACTTACTCTAGGCTTTCTCTCTTCAGTAATTCATAAACCTCATCAACACTTCAACTCCATTCTCTATATTCCTTTATTTTTAAAGATTATGCAGTATTTGGTGACTACGAATGAATATATGTGATACACAACATTATGGAGCATTATAAAAGACAATATTCAAGGGCATTCCATTTGCATAAAACACTTCTAAAAATCACTGAAGTTACCTCTGTGTTTCATCTTGAACCCACCTCCTACTTCATCCTAGAGCAATCATTTCTCTGAATTATATGAGTATTATCTTTTACTATCTTTTACACTTATACTATATATGCATGTGTTAAACATGGTATTATACTCTGTAATTTTCTGTAGCTCTTTCACCCATTCAACCTCATGTTTCTAAAATTCCATTGTGTTCCTATGAATAGTTGTATTAATATTTGTTAATCGTAGGTACATGTGTGGGAATAGAATGTCTGGATAGTAGGATTCATGAAAGTTCAACTTCATAAGATAATGTCAAATTATTTCTCAAAGAGCTTATACCAGTTTGTATTTCCAGCTAAAGTGTGTAAGTATTTCTATGAATCTGTGTTCTTTCCAATATTAAACTAATAGGTATAAAATTGTCTCCTTGTAGTCATTATTTTACAGTTCTAATTACTGAGGATGGATATACTTACAAAAGTTTATTTTAGGGACCAGTAGTTGGTGTAACGGCTATGTCACTGGACTCCTGTGCAGTCGATCACGATTTGAGTCCTGGACCCAGTGGTTTAATCTCAGGCCGGGTGCGTGTGCGTGTGTGCCCAAGATCTTGAGAGAAAAATGGAGGAGAAGGAATTGCAGTGTGGCTATCCCCCCCGGGGGATGATTTCTCACTTTCTATCTCTCTGTCTCTCTGTCTTTCTGGCAAGCACACACAACCTGTAGCAAAAACCTCTCCAAAAAAAGAGAAAAAAAGTTTATTTTACATTATTTTTTCCTCTTTTGTGAAATGCTCAGTGAAGTTTTTGCCAATTATTCTGTTGAGCTGTTTGTCTTATTTCTTATTCAGGATATTAATCTTCAGCAGATATCTTCTTCCAGTTTGTGGTGTGCCACTTACTTTTATAGCCTCATTTGATAAACAAAAACTCTTAATAGGAAAGAACAATCTGTCTTTTCTTTCAAGGAAAGCTGCTTAGGTCTTGTTTAAAATGCTACTTTCTAGAACCAGTCATAGAGATACTTATGTATGATTTACTCTAAAAGATCTAAGGTTTTGCCTTTCATATTTACAGTTGAGATTCACCTGGGATTCACTTCTTAAAATCAGGTATTAGACTATAACTTAGTGTAGTACATATGATAATGAACATTATACACGCATAATATGTATAGTTGTACAGACTTTGAAAAATTTAGGTGATTTTATCACCACCATCACAACCAAATATTCAGACTATCTAAATTGATGAACAGTTGGGCTGTTAGTAACTTTGGGTAATAATGAATAAAACAACATTTGTGCATACTTTTTGGGGGGCTTATATATGAACATATGGGTCTGTTTCTGGGCTTATTTTTTCACATTATTTATTAGAATAGCTAATGCCTGAATTTTAAAATCAGGTAAGTTTTAAATTAGTTATTACAAATCTACTATGTCCTTTCAAAAGAAAAAAAAAAGTAAAACTTGCTTTAGATCTATTGCTTATCTACACAAACTTTAGATTCAGTTTGTTAATCTGTACTGAAAATCTTGTAATTTATATTGGGACTGCACTGACACTAAATATCAATTCTAATAGGATCTTAAAAATATTTAATATTCAAATCTATTAACATAGTATGTTTCTCCATTTATTTAGGTTTTTCCTTTATCTTTTTCTTTTTGAATTATCAGAGGGCATGTGAAAGAGAAAGAGAAAAAGCATCTTTTAGTGGGGCACAGTCATGCCACAATATATTTTTTTCCTCTTCATCCCATCGAGATTTTAGGCATGCATGCACATATGCCCTGTATATTTTTCAAGCCATCTTGAAGGTATTTGAACATGGTCAGCCACATGTAAACTGGCACTTAAGCGCTGCAAGATGGAAATACCCCCCTCTTTTTCTAAATTAATGTTTTATTGCCTTGTCTTGTATAAGATTTCAGGAGGTCTGTTAGTCAGAGGTCAACCAAAGAAGAAGAACCAGTAAGAGTTGAATACATTAAGATAGTCATTACAAGGAATCAGTTAACACAATTGTGGGAGATCTAGCTAGGAAAATCCAAAATCTGTACGGCAGGCCAGTAGGAAGCTCAAAACCAACAAGAAGGATATATGGAAACCCTTGGGCATGAGCTATTTGTGCTGTTCATATGAGGATCGTCTTCTTCAGGAAAGCCTCATCCCTATCTTAAAGCTTTTCAACTGACTAATTCCCCGAAGATTATCTACAATATACAATCTAAATTGACAATCTATAAACATGGAGACCTCAGTGTTGAAAAGTCAATTGTGTCTATATCTTAAATAGCATAAAATTGTTACTAACTGCACTTTCATCAAGGAAAATCAGATTAAATGTGATGTCTATACATCCTTGCACTCTTACCTGCTTAGTGGCTTCAAGGTAACATCCACGAAATTGAGGGAGAGAGACATGAAATAACACAGACTCTAGAAGACAATCGAGCAACGTGCATCATATTAAGAAATGTAAATATAATGTTATTTGTGTGAATATACATGCACACATAAACACACATACATACAACCCGATGTTGATATAAGACTTTGACAGGAAGTCTCTTTCATAGTTTTTGCTTTTTTTCTTTTGCGTATGTGTGTAAATTCTTATAAAAGAAATCGAAGGATGGCTAGCAAAATACAGTAGTTGCTCAACCCCTAAATCAGCCCCTGAGGTTGTAAACTTGCACCAGCATGAGTGAAGTGGCAAGAACTGCAAGTATCCAAAGACAGGCTCTCCATTCTCATCTCATATTAGACTCCCGGGAATATTAGGAAGGAAAAAAAAAATCCAGTGGCTTTGGAAGACATTGGACAAATCAAAGCTTCTCAGAAGAGCAAAGTCAGGATCCAAAACAGAAAGTTACTTTTTTAAACAAAGAGAGTGTACATTTCTGATGCCTGACAAAATTATTTCAATATTGCTATGAAATCATAATAGCTATATTTTACATCCTTTCATTTCTAAACTATGGCTTTTATTCTAGTACCAACACTCTGTCTCTACTTCACCATTGTATATTGGACAACTGAAGGTTGTGTAGATATTTGTGTATTCTTCACAATGTGTGTTTTGTGTTTATTCATTTTTATTTATTTATTTGTTTATTTGTGTTTTGCCAGAGGATATGTGCTTTCATTGGACAGAGATAGAGAAAAGGAAAGCGAGAAGTCAGTCCCCAGGGGAGATGGCCACACCATAGTCCCTTGTCCTTCATTCTCTTCTCAGGATTTTGGGCAAGTACACATATGCGCCTGGCATGATCTTCAGGCTACCAGATCTGGGACTCGAACAGTGGTCAGCCAAATGGGAATCCAGTGCCTTAACCATCATGTCACCTTGGTTTTGTTTTAAATGAGAGAGATAAGAGAAGAGAGAAAGAGCAACAACAGACTGAAAGGGTCTTAGGTTGTCATCTTCTGCTCCAGTCTCCCAGTTAGGATTACAAGCTTGAGCCATCATGCCCAGCCTGTTCAGAATGGTTTGCACCAGAACCTGGCCTCCCATGTAGCCCCCTGCACTGCCATGGCTGGTCTGTCATTGGGTTTTTTGACTCTTGTAAGCTACACAAAACTTGGTTGGATATGATTTGAATGTCTTCCATAGGCACACATTTTTTTGTGTAGAGTATATGTGTATACCTGGCTGGCCACAGCAAAGAACACACATTTTCCCTCAAATGTCATTCCTGTTTTCTTGCTGATATAAGCATACTCCTTCTTCTTATCACATTTGAATAGGATATGTGGCTGGCTGTCCTTCAGGGACTTTATTTCCTAATCTTTTAGTCATGTGTTACCATATGTGTACGTTTGACTAACGGAATGTGATTGGAAGTCATTTATAATACTTCTAGAAACTCTTTCTAAAAATGGAGTTGTTTTTCTTGACATTCCCTACCATCATGCTGGTAGGAAAACGATGATGATTTCAACCTTGGATCCTGGAATGAAATCTCTATTTTGAGCAAAGAAACTTAATAAATCAGTTTAGATCCAAATAAATTTACAGGAAATAATTAAGACCTGAAAATCTCTAGACTACTAAGTCATAGAGAAATAAGCTTCATCTGATTTAAATAACTGAGTAAAGACAGAAGTTAAAGTCTAATAAATTCTTTTCTTTTTTTTTATTTTGAGAAATTTTTGCTATCGGGTGCATACATTCACCAGAGAGACAGAGAAAGACAGACAGAAAGCAAGAAATTACCCCCCAGAGGAGATGGCCATGCCTCAATTCCTTCTCCTTCATTCTCCTCCTGGGACTTTGGGCATGCATGCACACATGGGTGAGTTTTATGCCTCCCAGGTCTGGGACTTGAACTGTGGTCGACTACATGGGAGTCCAGCAACATAACCAGTATGCAATCTGCTGGTCCCAAAGTCTGATAAATTCTCAATGAATCCTATCAGATCAATATTTCCTCAGATGACAACTATAAACTCCAAATTAGAGATGAAAATCAATACATAAAGACAAGGATGAAATAACCAAGCACACAGATACTAGAGTGAGATCAACCTTGGGATACAGGAATGAAAGTGAGCATATTTTATGCATTTTAGATTTTAGTTTAGAGACTGTCCACAGAAAAAATTTCATGGGGAATTTAGGATTTAAATTGAAACCCATAGAGTTATTGGCTTAAAGAACCATTAATAAGGGATATTTAGAAACATGGCAAATGGTTATAGATACCAGATGCAGAGTGGGAAGAAGGTGGGAGAAGGAGGAGAGTATGAGAAAGGACATTAAGGAGAAAAATAGAGAGGCAAGACATTTATGGGACACAGACATGGATTATTATATGTTGATGATAGTGTGTATAGTATCCCCAACTGGACTGGCATAATTCAGGTTGGAAAATTCACTTTACAAGCTAAGTGATATATAGTGATTGAATGTATAAAAGAAATTAAAAGAAAATAAAATATATTTTAAGAAAGAACTATTAATCAGGGTTTGAGCCAAACACAGAGTTGGAAAATGAGGACAGAAACCCAAGATGGGAAAGAACCAGAGAGGGAATCTAACAAAAATAGCTAACTGACCCCTAAAATACACATGTAGTAACTAAAACCCCAGGAGCTCAATGAATAATGAAAAACCTGAATACTAGAGCTTGGAGTTGAATGGGACCAGCAGATGGCATAATGATTATGTGGCTAGACCCCCAGGTAGTCAACCATGGTTCGAGTCCCAGACCAAGCAGCTTAAAACTTACGCCAGGCATGTGTGCATGTACCAAAAATCCTCAGAGGAGAATGAAGAAGAAGGGATTGTGGTGTGGCCATCTCCCCAGGAAGTGATTTCTAACTTTCTTTTTCTCTGTCTCTTTCAGTCTCCCTGGGAAGTGCATGCACTTTATAGCAAAAATCTCTAAAAATAAAAAAGCTAGAATTCGCAGTTGTAGTTTAAGCAAATCTACTGTCTACCAAAACAATACAATTACAAAATATTTAATTAATTTTATTTATTTATTTATTATTTGACTAGAGAAAGAAAGAAAAATAGACGGAAAATAAGAAATGAAGCCACCCATTCTGGAATGAAAGCTGGGATCTGCCATGTGGGAGTTCAGAGTCTTACCCACCATTCCATCTGCTGGTCCCAAAATAGCAAAATACTTTTAAAATAAATGTAAGATGACCCAGTGTTTTCATGACCTATTGATTAACTGTTCAAGAGCTAAACTAAAATGATCAGAGATTGGAAGAAACAGGAAAATGTGTCTCATATATAAGAGAAAAAACAAAAACACTAAGATCAACCCTGAGCAGCTATGGTAACTGCACAAGAGTATAAAAGGAAACATTCTTAGAGTAAATGAAAAAAATAGAACACTTCAAACTGGAGACTGCAAAAAGTTTCAAATGGAAATTCTGTAACTATAACAAAATCAGAAATAAAATGTAAAAAAAATTGAGTAAGTATGAGAATGATTAAAGATAGCAAAAGAAGACAATGAAGTAGAAGACTAATAGTATCCAAATAGAACCTCTTGGTCCTCTGGGACCATATCTCTCTCCAACATAAATGTAATTGAAGTCCCAGACCATGAGGAGATAAAACAGACAACAAAAGTATCTGAAGAAATAATAGTTTATTTTTGCTCCACATTTACTGAATGTCTATCAGGAGAAATGAACAGTAAACCATGATGAAATGTAACATAGTGATCGTGGCAAAAACCAAAATTAGTAAAACGTCTTGAAAGTAACCAGGAAAAAAAAATGACACACAGCATATAGCAGTACAAAAATTTGAATGATCACTGACTTGTCATCAGATGAAATAAAATGACATTTTAGGGTACAGGAAAAAATAAAGAAAATGGAAACCTATAATTATATATCCAATGGAATTATGTCAAAAATAAAGGTGAAATAAATAATTTTTTAAGATAAAAGGAAGCTCAAATAGTGTCAGCAGATCTGCACTACAAAGAATCTTAAAGGAGGTAGGTGGAAATGAAATATATATTGTCAGATGGAAATTTGAATGCTTGGAAAGAGATATTGGCAGTTGCAACAGTAATTATATGGATAATTACAAAAGAGTATTTTCATTTTAATTTCTTTAAAATATTTATGATAGTTTTAAAAATGGAAACATTGTAATGAGTGATTTATAACACGAGTAACTCTTTTGCAGATAAGAACCATACACTGTTTCAAGTTCTTTATGTTTTATTTTCAGTAGTATGAAGATAAGTTTAAGTTAAAAGTTAAAAACTTTAAAAGTGAAAACTTAAGAATGGATAGTATATTAGAAATTCTAGCGTAATGCATTAGTTTCTAGAACCTCTGCGAAAAAACTGCTGCAAACTGGGTTGCTTAAAACAACAGGATATTATTGTATTGAAGTTCTAGAGGCTAGTAATAAGGAATTAAGGTAGGAGATTCTTTGCCTCTCCCAGCTTTTGGAAACCTCGAGCATCCCTTAGTTTACAGACAGCCTTCTTCCTGTGTCCACACTGCATCTTACTTCTGTGCATGTCTCTCTACAATGTCTCATCTCCCCTTTTTATAAAGATACCGCCCTACTGGGTCTACTGGCATAGGGCTCACCATAATAGCTTTACCTTATCTTGACCATCTGCAAAGATCCTATTACCAAATAAGGTCACATGCACAGGGACATGGAATGTCAACTTCAACACCTTTTGTGGGAACATAATGTAACACATGAGAAGCAGCTACTGAAAAACATTACCCAACAGGGCTGTGTATAAATGCCAATATAATACTTAATCATGGTATTTTAGAAGATGCACCTTTGTGCCCTAAGTAATACAGACAGACAGGTAATAAACTTATCAGCTTCATTTTACTGATGAAAATCCTGAGATTTTGACAAAATCAGTAGCCTACTCAAGGTAGGCTTCTCTCTGCTTTGAAAACATACATTTTAATTGCTATACTACATTCTTTAGCCTCACCAAAATTACTCATAAAGGGCTCAAGATCACAGTCCTGGCTACAGTCGGATTGAAACTAGAATACAGGAATTTGGATTCTTAGATCAGAGATCTCTTCACAGTAGCAGTCTGCTGCCTCCTCTCTGTCTCATCCTCTCTCGGTTTGCAGAGACATGTAACAGATGATGTCTTCAGGGAGCTCATGCTTGGCCCAGTTGATTACTTTTTCAAAGAAGGTGACAGTCAATGGAGATATAATTCACTTGGACTTCTAGTAGACTTTCGATACAATGCACATGAAAGGCTAATCCATAAGGTTAATGTCGAAGAATTGGTGGAGAAATAGTCAATTGGATAAACATTTTACAATGGGTTTTGTAATAGAGGGCACAGGGTCTGTGGAAAGTGGCCTTGGCTCAGGTCAAAAAGATCAATCAATGCCAAACTTAATCCATCTCATGCATCTGTTACCTGGGAATGCTTAAAAGAAAAAAAAAAAAAAAAGCACTCTATTCTATAGAAAACATAAACTTTTATTGGATCCAATGAACAAGTTTTCTAAGAAATTTCAGAAAATCACATTGAAGTTGAGACATTAAGAAATGTAAAACAATGAACTGTTAGTCTGTAGTTAATTGAGGGAAACTTAATCATGAGAAAACTATACATCTAAGTTTGCCTGTTATAATCCTAGTTTGTACAAGCTAACTGGGCATAATTATAAATTACAAAACCCTTTATCAGATTTCAACAATGAATTACATGGACACCCCTTTTACTGAACATTGACTATATACTAGACCTTATATAAAGTATTTATTGAGGTTTTAAATAATAAAATACTTCCATTAATTATAGCATACTAGCAATAAACTAGAAATCAAGAAATTAAAAAGAACTGTGTTTTGGATAGATCTTGTCTCCTTTCTTGTTGACACTTTTGTCTTTTAGCAAATTAATATGTTCAATTAAATCACAACTAAAGTCCAATAACTACATTTGCATGTCAATGAAATGTTTCATGCATTGCCAGTTAGATTTCTTTTAAGAACCTTTCTTCTTGGGGCCAGCAGTTAGCGTAATGGCTATGTCGCTGGACTCTCACGTGGTTGACCACGGTTTGAGCCCCGGACCGGGTGGCTTAAACTCATGCCAGGTCCATGTGCGTGCGTGCCGAAGAATCTGAGAGGAGAATGGAGGAGAAGGGATTGCAGCGTGGCCATCCTCCCTGGAGGGTGATTTCTCGCTTTCTATCTCTCTGTCTCTCTCTGTCTGTCTGGCGACCGCATGTGCCCTATAGCAAAAACCTCTCCAAAAAAAAAAAAAAAAGAACCTTTCTTCTTCTCTTCATCCAAATTGTGTCCTTGTGCAAATGGATTGTACTTAAATCCCATTTCATTGATGAAAACTTTCCACTTTCTCATCTTAATTCAACATGGCTTCTCTGAAGTCAAAGTGCATTCAATGATGTATCTGACAATCTTCACTTGAAATAAGAGGAATGAGCTGTACTCAGAAGACTTGAGCTCAAGTTACTCTCCTATAATCACTTATCTTTGAATGAATCACTGAAGTGTTCTGGGGAAAGATCTTTGTCTTCTCTCACTGCCCAACAATAAGAAAACAAAAATATTGTTTAAAAACAAATAACTAAATTTTATTAGCTTCTTATGTGAAAAAAACTCTTATAGATATTATCTTAATTGTCCTTACAATAAATCTATACTATAGAGCATAGTTTGTATTATTCATAAGTATGTGTATGTATACATATATAGACATTTACATATAATCAGTAAAGTGGCCAAGATTCCTTAGTTATTAAGTAATAAGTAGGAAACCAGAATTTTAATTCGAGTCACTGCTCTGAACCATGATGCTATGTTAATTTCATGTGTGCTTGATTTCCTGATGGAGACATCATATCTTCCCAAGGGAGGTTATGTCTATAGCCATGAAGCTGATTCCCCTATACCGTTCAGTGTGAATGTCAAGGGGCACTATTCATATTCACTTCTTTGACATTCTTTTGAACTTTCAAGGAGAAGAAGATCAAGTGAATGTGAGATCTAGAATGAGAACCTGTGACCAACCTTAGACAACATGTCAGGAAAAGAACTTTCCTACATAATGTGAAGATCCTTTGACACCAGCTCTGTCAAAGTTATATTCTGGAAGGCCTGACTCCTAATTTTAGATCTCTATTTTAATTTGTGAGTTGCATAGAAGCTGGCTCTTCTTTTCTCCAAGTTCAAATTCTGAATATTTAAGTATGATGTATATAATCTAGGTAGTCTCTTAGTTCCTCATAGAACTAAAGTTCAAGGATTGTGTAATCACATGCTTCCTTTCTGCCCAGGGGAAAAAAAAAGTATCCAGAACAAATAAAATAAATGATTTGATGATTATCAGAAACATATTCATTGGGACCAGCAGTTAGTATAATGGCTATATTGCTGGATTCCCATACAGTCAACCGTGATTTGAGTCCCGGCCCCGGTGGCTTAAACTCATGCCAGGCACGTGTGTGCGTGCCCAAGATTCCGAGAGGAGAATGGAGGAGAAGGCATTGCAGCATGGCCATCCCCCCTGGGGGGTGATTTCTCACTTTCTGTCTCTGTCTTTCCAGGGAGTGCATGAGCCCTAAAGCAAAAACCTCTAAAAAAAAAAAAACAAAGAAACATATTCATCTTCTCTTTCCACTATAAAAACATTTTTGAAGAACTGTACAAACTTGAGAGATGTGGGTCTGGAGATATAATCTCTAATCTCTGATTCATCCACTCTATGGGGGTAGGGGTTCTATCTTTTTTATTTTCCTTCTAAATATACTTCTACTTTTTATTAAAGAACATGACTTCTAGTCAAAAGAAGAGCTGATGATGGGTGGTCAAAAAAAAAAAAAAACAGATAATCTATGGTTTCATAAGTCTCAGAAGAATCAAACATTAATGATAAATCATGGTGTTTTTCAAAGATTCAGACCTTGATGTTTATGGTAAAATTAGCCTGCAAGTGAAATGAGAAATCAAATAAAGGTGGGATTCTAAGAGATTTTAGGTGTATGCAATCCCTCTTTTTAATTTATTCCTTTCTCTCTTTTTCATGAGAGAGAAAGCAATAAAGACAAGCAGCCTCAACAGGGTTTTATGATGCCACAATCTCTCCTCACCCCAGCTTTTCAGTCAGCCTCAAGGGCATACACATGACCAGCTAGGTACATACAAGTCAACCAGGGACTGGGCCTGTAGTCTTCCACATAGATCCAGCTTTTTGAACAGCGTGTTACTGCTGCACCACCTAGCCAGCCAATCCCCTTTTCTTTTTGCTTTAAAGAATTATTTATTTATTTATTTAATTCCATTTGTTATTATTTTTTAATTTGACCAGAGAGAGACAGAGAGAAAGGGAAAGCAGAAAAGCAAGTCATCAGGTCCAGGACTTGAATTGTGGTGGGCCATGTTGGAATCCAGTGCCTTTATCCACCACACCAATTTCCCTTTTCTAACAACTAATTTTTATTTGTGACCCAGCAGGTAAACACTGCCCTAAAGTATGAAATCTCTGGAGGTGGAGGCAGAGTGTTAAATATTTAAGTACCACCAATCATTGAAATCTTCTTTTGCAGTTCTCATATAATCCCTCGTAAATTGTTTTCATATGGAAAAGAAAACATACTGACTTTTTTTTAGGGTCATCTAACCTGGGGTTCATTGTCTGGTACTCTTAGTGATGGCTAATTTTGTGTGTCAATGCTACTGGATTAAGGGATCCCTAGAAAGCTGATAGAAGGTGATGGCCGGGTGTGTCTGTGAGTGTGTTTTTGGAAAAGCTAAGCATTTGAATTAGAAGACTAAACAAAGAATATTCACTCTCACCATCATCCAATCTATTGAGGATCTAAATAGAACAAAAAGTCAAAGGAAGGATGAGTTGTCACTCTTCCTCTTCTTGAGCTAGGACGTCTATCTTCAGCATTCAAACATTGAAGCTTCTGGTACGTTAGCCTTCAATTTATGATTTACACCACTAGATCCTTGATTCTCCTGCCTTCAGGCTTGGACTGAATTGCACCACCCGCATTCCTTCTTCTCCAGCTTGCAAAGGGCATATCATGGGACTTCTTGACCTCCATATTTACAAGTGCCCACTTCCATGATAATTTTCCTCAGAAGCTGTACTTCCTCCAGCTCACCATCCTACCATACCTAGTTTGTGACAGTAATTGCTCATTCTCATGGACCAAGATGACTGCTAAAGTTCTAAGATTCTATCTGTGTTTCAGAAGAAATTGAAGGAAGTATAAATAGATATTGGGGCAGGCAGCCATGAGTCTTTGTCAAGGTAGTTCTGGGGGTTGCTTTTGTAGGTTACAACACAACACACACACACACACACACACACACACACACACACACATAGAGGCATGGAATGATTTACTTTCTCTCCTTTTTCCATCCTTTTCAAAACTCATTTAATAATGTTAAGTGTGTTCACTTTCTCAGTAGAGTATGGGAAAAACTAATTACTGAAATAAACATCTCTGTTGAGAGTGTTGGCACCTACAGATGGGTGAGAATCCATTTTCTATGGTGTTCCTTGGTTTTCTATCCCAGAACTATAAAAGGTTACACTAGTACCTTGGTGGGCCATTTTCTTCCTTTGTCTACCCTACTAGAGGCAAATACTTGTTCCACTTCCTTATCTTTCTTCCTAATACGATCTGTACAAGAGAATGCAGTTGTTATGTGTAATTAATTGTGCTGGGAAGCACTAACTTCAGTCTTGCTCTTCCTTTATTTTGATGTTCATTTATTCATTTCTACCATGGGGGGGGGCAGACAGACAGACAGAGACGGAGAGATGAAGAGACAGGGAAAACAGGTACTCTCAATAGGGTCTCTATGCTACGATCCATTCAAAGCCTCAGCCTGCCCAGATCATGGGCATGTGCTCATGCCCAGTATGGTTGAAATGGTCCCAGAGAGCTAAGGACCTTTCCCACCTGGGTTCAGTTGCATTACCATTGCACCCTTCCTGGTGCCCTCTTCCTTTGGTAATGTGAAGAAAATGGGATATAGGGAATGAGATAGTATGTCAATGATTATGAAATAAATTAAAGACCCCTTAGCAGAAGCAAGTAGGGTTAATAGCTATTTGGCCTAGTGGTCTGATTTTCTGCATTTTTCTCCTTCCACTTGCTAGCTATGTGTTTTTTAGTCAGTCCTCTAAGTTCTTTGTGCCTCTAGTTTCTCCTCCAGAATATACAAATTTGAAAGGGACTAATCTCAAAGGGGTTTTGGTGAAAATTAGATAAGATGATGTGTGCAAAGTATTTAGCATGTTGTTCGACCTATAGGTAGTGTTTGATGAGTTTTAGCTGAGAGTTAAGAGATGAAGGAGGTTGGTGAACAATTTGTCAGTGGGTAATAAATACCGAGTGTAAGAAAGGCTTTGTCCTGAGTTTAGAGAAGGCAGCAATCTCTGTGGGCCGGATGACGTGAGGAAGCATTTGCAAAGCAGTCTGCATGATTTCTCTGGCTGAGCATGCTTGCTTAGTAACATTTTTTAAAAACTGCTGTCCAAGCTGTTAGCTGGAATTGAAAGATACAGTGATGGTTAGAGGGCCTATTTAGTAAGAGCAGAAAAATGCACTGGGAGTGAATCATTTGTCTAGATTCAGAAGGCTGAGTCAGGGAGAATGGACTATCACGTAGTCAGGTTGAGCTAAAGCCAAAAACACTCGGCAATGATTGCTCTGAGGGACAATTTCAAGCCAAGCATTAAGCTTTTCTCCCTGCCCCGACCTACTCCCAAGTTTAGAGTTTTTCAAGTGGCTTCTCAGTAAGAATTGCAGTGAGGGGAGCACAGACTAGTCAGAAAAGAAAAGAGCCAGCTTGCTCCCCACAGAATTGCTGATGGCTCCCTGGGTTTCCTGTCCAATGAGCCCCGTATGGTTAGGGAAACAACCTTGATTTAATATGAGAAACAATATGCTAAAACGCCTGACTTTTCAATGACACAAAAGCTTTTCCTAGGAAGCTGTGAGTTCTCGAAAACTGGAGGGTTTTGGATAGATTGAATTTGGTCTTACTCTTTTTTTTTTTAAGTTTATTTATTTCTTTTTTGAGGAAGAGAGAGAGACAGAGACGGAAAAGCAGGCACTCCCAACAGATTTTCTAGGGTGAATAAGCATACCCTAGCTAAGCTGAAGAGACAATTAGTTCCATAAGGGCAAGTTTATCTTGATAACTTGCAACTCAAAACATCACAGTATATTTTGAGTTGAATTAAAAGGCATTATTCGAACATTTACTTTCCTATTTGAAAAGAATAAAAATTGGGACTGAACTCAAGGTAAAATTACTACTAATAATAATCAATGGTTATTAAGTTGCTAATCAGCAGTTTACAATGTCCTAGCAGCTATTGCAGTCTGCGGAGTTGTACTGAGCAATCACTACACTTAGACCTTATAGTGAAGATTAGAGGAGAAGAGTATTTTTACATTATTAGAATATTCATTCTTTCTTTCCATCAAAAGACAAAATATCACTTATCGGCAACTACATTCTAGACTTTCTTCTGGTCTCAAGGAATTTAACAATGAATAAACTTAGGAACTATTCTCAAGGCTAAAGAAAACTACTACAGGTTTGGGAAATCAAGAACTCTTTCTTGGGGGATACATATTCAAGTGAGGAGAATAAGGGTGGAAAAGGATCTTTTCACTTGCAGCCTATGTTGTGGTTGCAAAAGGAGAGAAAGGACATTAAGCATCTTAAAGGATCTGCACGGAGTTTGAATCTCTGGAGATGAGTGAGGAGAGGTGATGGAGAAGTAGGAAGTTTGCTTTATCATATGAATTAGATGCTACTGATGTCAAACAGAGACCTCTGTTCCTGGCT